>NC_092630.1:66309018-66402935 GCF_039555335.1 Amphiura filiformis
AATAAACTATTTTGAATTGAATTGAATTGAATATTTATTTGACTTGTTTGTGATCATGCAAAGGCCGTATGGGTTGTTTTTTCTGAATGCATTTTTACCACGAATTCATACAAATAGTATAGCATAATAATACTTTTTTTTTTTAAATAGAAGCTTACTATGCTTATTTCTCTGGGGCCTTTATAAACACGGCTTCAGGAATTGATAATTGCAATTCCGACTTTCCTCGAGCTCCGAAAGTGTTTTCTCCTTGTTTGATTCTACCATGACTAAAACAAAGCTATACAAAAACGGAATATAGGGTTGCTTTTTACCCCGAGGATGTATGAAAGCAACATGTAATATAATGGCTATATCAATCTAAGTAAACACACCTGACACATGATTTGTCTTAAATTCGATTTACGCTCTGCTATGTCTGCTATTGTATTCTAAACTACTATACAACATATCCGATGTAGCTATGGGAGTACCTGGCTGGAAACAAGTTTCAGTAAACTTGCCATTAACAAGGATGGTTTCTGACTAAAGACGTAGGGAGAGGAGGATGTCTGTGCTATTTCCAGATTTAATTAGATTAATAAGATTTCCATTGTAGGTGAAAACTTTAGAAATTTTCCACAAAACACTTCACATTATTACTATTATTTAACTTGTATGTGAGAATGCAGAGGCCGTACGTTTCTGTATTTTGTATTTTCACCCGTAAATTGCAGCAATTTCTTGCTCTGTGGAGCTCGGTGACTTCTTTACAGAAGCTTTCTATGCTTACAGTACATTGAACATTATAAATCTCTCCGGGGCTTTTATAAACACGGCTTCAGGAATTGATAATTGCAATTCAAGCTTTCCCCCGGGTTACAACAGTATTTTCTTCTGGCGAATGTTCTGTTCTACCATGTCTACCGTAACTAAAAACAAAGCTGTGGAAAATGGAATATAGGGTTGCTTTTTACCCCGAGGATGTATGAAAGCAACATATAATATAATGGCTATATCAATCTAAGTAAACACACCTGACACATGATTTGTCTTAAATTCGATTTACGCTCTGCTATAGTAAAGACTATATTATAAACTACATACAGCATATCCGATATAGCTATGGGAGTAACTGGCTGGAAATAAGTTTCAGCAAACATTCAACATGTTCAACAAGGGTGGTTTCTTACTAAAGACGTAGGGAGAGGAGGATGATCAGAAAGAAAAAACGAATTGAAAATATTCATGCGGGATAACGACAGCAATACTGACTTCTTCCTTGCAAAATAGTGCAATCTGTCAGTGACTTCAATTCCGTTTCAAAGTGAATCTAAGCAAGTAAGTAGATAGGATCAGGCTCAAGCAAAATGCTCAAACCAAGTTTATATTATAAGCATGCTAGCCTGTATGGAGAGAAAAGAAAGAAACAGAATTGAAGATATAGAGCAAGGGAAAAGAAAGGCCACTCCAGCCAATTCAGATTAAAGACCCAATCCAAATCTTTGCCTCAGGTCGTCAATGACATGGCAGGTTCCACCTCTAAAGAAAGGGTCACGTTTTTTAACAATTATTTTTTTCCATCTTTACCCAACCAACAGAGGCAATCAAATGCTGGAAGTATTTCATGATATAATTTTCCGGTATCATAAGTTCCATTATGGACAAAGCTGGACAAGTAGACATTCAGTATTTAAATTACGCTTTCGACAGGATTTCTCACAAACTTCTCCATCACAAGTTTTAATCGTTTGGTATTCGTTCTGATTGCCCAGCAAACACAAAACGTTTTCGACATCATTCGCAAAAGGTTATAAAAAGTTGTCAGAAAACGTTTAAATGTCGGGTTATATGAAGGTATTATAAACTGTTCAAATCAACATAGTTGCTCTTGCATCTTCAGTTTAACATACTGATGGTCAAACCACGTCAATGGCTCACTGAAACAATTTCACAATTTACCTGTTAGTTCTTAGCACCAACTGAAGACTGTATTCTTATTATTATATATGGCATTTTTTGTAACGTATCATGCAAAATAAGTATAAATATCCACATTTGCAAAGTCTAAATAACGCGATTGTCATAGTGTTTGATTTGAGACAATTATAATTTTTATAGCAAAAAGAGGCAAATTTAGAGTTTTCTGTCAGAACTTTGCACACACTTAAGCTGATAAATATAACATGATTAAACAATCAAATGGAAAATTGCCATTTTATTGTTTTAATCCTCCATAATGATAGCTGTACTTCTTCTTTCTTTAGTCTGATTTTACTTCGCCGTACAAAGCCCATACGGTAGAGAAAAAAACGCAGTAGGCACAGACCTTTTTGTGATTTTAAAGCTCTGTGTTCTTAAAAGAAGTGACAATGCAATGTATTTTTGCCCTACTCACTTTCATCTATGTATGAATAATATGTAATAAGAAACATTCTCATAAAGGCTACACAATCTACGTTGTTGAAATTTGATCGCAAAGTGGAAGATAGATTGTTCCATTTTACTAAATGAGTATTGCGTGCAATGGGACGATCTGTCTCTCACCACTGTGTTTTCCTTTCCGATAAATAGCATTGGTTTAGAAAGAAAACACAACATTTTGCTAATCACGGTGCTCTTATAGTGTATGTAAAATGTATGATTCATGGAGTGTAATGATCTGTATGAATTGCTGTTATATCTTGGCTTCTGAACCGGAAACGGTGAAGCACATGTTTTATCTTAGCAAAGCGCTATCAAATAGTGTTTATACTGTGTTTTATGATTTCATATAAGGTGGTTTTTAAACCACCTTATATGAAATCATAAAACACAGTATAAACCCAGATAGATTATCGTATGTCTAAGAACGGTTTAAAAACCTTTCTTAGACATACGATAATCTATGCACTATAAGGCATTGTCTTCTGTCTACATTCGTCAATGTCTTTGCAAATTCTAACTTATTAATATGACTGTTATTACTGATTACAAATTCTTTTTTTGCCCTTGGTTGTATCACAAAATAGTAATATTGTCCATTAGGCGACGAAAAAACACCTGTTCTACGGGCGGACGGACCTTTCAAGTAGGGTCGGTTGTTTTGGAAATGACCCAAAAAATCACCAAAGTCTGTAAATATTTTGCGATTTGCGAAAATAAAAAAAAAATGTTGTTCCTCCTGAAATTTTAGAGATTTGGGTCGGCATTCATTTGTACAGGATTTTTTTTTCTCAATTTTTTCAAAATCTGGGTCGGTCGGGCTCGACGTAGAATAGGGTTTTCTTTTTCCGTCGCCTTACAGGAGCAGGAAAGAATACCATTGGGAAATTCAGCTGTCAAGAAGAATTGCAGGAAGGGTACATACCGGGGGTACATAACGGCATGCAATAAGCAACTTCGTTATGCTCATCACATGTGATTGATATTGCATTCCTGTTATTGAATCATGCATCCATCATCCGAGAAAATATGTGTGAATGGTTACATGACATGCGCATTCGTCTAAATATTGCTCGTTTTTAAACTTCAGTTATGACTTTGTTTTTATTGACAGTATAAGGCAGAGGCTATATGGTAACAGTTTTATCATTATTAGCTTTTTGGGGGTTTTCACAGATACGTACTGCGCGGGATTTTTGTCTTTTCATACAACATGGAATTAATCGGATGTATAGATTGCTCTCTATATGTCTATACACGCACCCTTCCTCTTTAATTATGTTGTAATCACGTCTTTTGATTAAACCAAAGTAATAAAAACACACGATGCCATAACAATCATTGTACGACTGGTACAGGAAAATCTTATCGGTGAACGATCATATAATTTTGAAATCATTACAACAAAAATCATTTTATCTGCTCCCTCTAGATTGTAAACGACATTTAAGATCGTCTGCAGAAAAATCCTTTTTGGCGGGATTTTTGTTGCTTTGAGCGTATAGCTTTGTTACATCCTGCTAAAAGCTACCGCAGGCGACACTTGTTCAATTCAATGTTGTTTAGCATGTAAAGTTACGTCTTCTACAATTGACTGAAACAGCAAGAAAGAACAGGAACCTTTGGAGGGCGGTCCTGTGTGCTCGCAGAAATGCACACGATCAAATAATCTTCACTAGTTTGACGAGCTTGTGATGCAACAATATTACCATACTGGAAAGGCAATGTTATGTTTGCCTCATTTGACTTAGCAAACGCGAACAATATTAACTAATATGAAACATTGGAACAAATAAATTCATATAGGCTACATCTATCATGTCTATGTTGCTTGTGTGAGTTTAAATTGTCAATCCCATTGAAAGTTAATGTTATTGCATAAAGTAAAATTCTTGGCAATTATAAATATTATTTCGAAAGAGTAGTTCAAACAAGCTTTGTTGGTTTCAAGCGATAGTGGCAATATAGTAGTAGAAGCCAAAAACGCATTGATTTATTAAAGACACTTGTTACAACATACTGTTTAAAGTTTAAGAAAACATTGAGTAAACTGTTGAACAAATTGCTCGCCATGAACAAATAGCTCCGTTTTCTAAGAAAGATCATCATTGATTAAATTATTGAACAAAAGTGACACGTACGTATAGAATTACAATATCGCTGCTACTGTTCATGTCAGGAATGCCGCTTGTTGCAATTGAATCTATGTTTATCTCCTGTTATATAATTATCGAATTGATGAGTTGTGCCAGGACCGTCCACCTCAATAAAGTACTTTTGCCTTTATGGGCATACATAAGAAGGAACTAGGCTTACATTTACTAAGAAGGTCACTTATGAGGAAACATTCTCTTTTTCGCCGATCGTAAGCATTTGTCGGCATTTGTAAAAGACAAATGGCGAATGCAAATGTGTGGATCACAATTTATCTGTATATCAAACACCCTTTCGTAGTGCAATTTTTCTATCGATCAAATTTTCGAGCAAGTTCGATTTGTTTTACTCCAAGTATTATGTTTTTGATATTTTTTTTATTTCTGTTACTTAGTTGATCTAATACAAACAATAAAGCTATGCCATCTTCAAGTCACCTCACTAACTTAATATTTTTACTTTTGTACATCGATCTACATAATGAAAAAGATATTTGCCTTAACTTGTTGACACCCTCACCACATGAAGATCATAATACTGTATGTGCGTATGAAGCTAAGATTTTGGCTTCCTGTTCATTTGAAGGTACTGCTAAATCGGAATTCTTTCCTTTTGCTTGACATATTATTCGAGCCGCTTCCCATGACAATGGCTGTGCACCAGGCCAATGGCAAGAATCTTCGTGACGTACACAGCCGAGTTTTGGTTCGCATGTTCCCGCTGTATAAAGAGCAACACATAATAATAGACTATTAAAACATATTCTAGAGACAGACTACTCTAATTATTTGTCCGTGTCTGTATTTTTACTCTATGTGACAACAGCTTTATAATGAAAATATAATGTATTTTTGAAGGTATTGGACTTGAAGTTAGTGTTTGTTTCTTCCTGTTCGCACTGCTGGTATTATAAAAGGCAATTATGTTGAATGTTAATCTTACAACAACAACAACAACAACAACAACAACAGAAAGTCAAAGTGTACTATGGTAACTGTGTTATTGTGAAGATTTCTTAATAATATTACATTATGTGCAACGAGGTACTTCAAGAAGAGAGAAGCGTTTGAACATGAACACTACAAAATAATTAAAAAAATATATCAAGAACATAAATTTCCAGCGAATATTATTTTGAAATAGATTTTATATATCATTGATACGACAATTATCATTCGACTATTGGTGAATTGCTTGTTGTTAAAATAAACACACTGGATATACCATGGCGTAATTACTTTATATGTTTTTATGGATGCATTTGTCTTTCTGTATATATGAGAAGAGAAAGTCACTGAATAAAATGAGCTCTAATCCCATGATGTAAGCAGCACAAACAATCGTCATTTCTTTTACCTGTACCTATTTCTATCGACAGCCAGTGTCGGATTTCATTCATACAGAAATATATTAACTGTGACAATCGAAAAAGACCATCACCCAATCCAGAAAACTCAAAAAAGACACCATGTGTTATAGACACACGACTAGAATAGACTTGTTTTATACTATAACAACATGATCTATATTTTCTTCACGAAATAACTGAATTACTTTAAACATTATTGAATAGTTATGTGTGCAATGTGTTTGGAAATTATGACAAATCTGGATACTTTATTTACGATTCAAAATCGTCGTGTAGATGGTCCACCTGGAGACATATTCATTATAATGTATAAATATGCATCCCATAAATTGGTTTAAGCCCAAAGTGTTTATTTTAATTTAATATGCACAACACTATCGTTTTTCTCAGGATGAAACTATATATCTATAAACAAACAGGATCAGTAGTAGGAACGTAACCTTATACCACGGTATCAATTAAAATACAAAACTTTTGGACACATCAAAGCATGAAACTATTAATTTATCTATAAATTCCCTTTAGATTAGTAACATACACAGTATCTGTTCACTGTTTTTATTTCATTACCTCAGCCAATTCTATCGTGAATTAGGGAAGAAAAATGAGGAAACTCGGAAGAATGTTGAACCTAGGTACAGATCACAAAATCTCACAATATTTTAAGAGTTTTTGTTATCGACATTGATCTATTTATTTATTTTAAAATAGCATATAATTCAAATAAGCACAAACATGCTTTAGCTAATAATTCTGGAGATTAACCCGTTCATATATAAAAGAAAGTAGTTAATGTACTTTTGTCATTTTGTACAAATCACAGAGTTTTCAACTAGATCTTGTCTTGAGAAGTGTGTCAGAAATCGCTTTCAACTAGTGTGTTGCAATATTTGTATCAGAATATCACATAGGATTACGGTTTCCTTTCAGTATTCATTAGTTGAAAGCAAGATTTGTAGTTAATTTTGTACAAATCACAAAGTCTGTATGTGAGCTTTCAACTTGTGTGTTGCAATATTTATATTATGCACGGTTTCCTTTCTTATTGCAATCGGTATTCATTAGTTCAAAGCAAGATTTCTAGGTGAGTTTCCCCACATTATTAAAAGCCTTCCTGAATCACTGAACATCATACTCAACATTAGGTAAGTTGGTGCTTATTTGAATACATTTTAGTCGATTTCTAAGCGGATATTGTGAAATTGTCGAAACAATTTTCAATCTAATGGGATCTGCGGCGCGGTTTGATTATAACAATGTATGTATTTGATCAATAGGGGAAACTATAATAACGAGGACGGCAGATGCTTTATTGATTTTTTCTGACTAATTGCAACCTATCGTTGTTCTTTATCTTTACTTTGTAACCTTCTTGTTCGATTTTGAGCATTTTCACATTGCAAGCGATTCACGTTTCACAGTTTTGTTACGTTTTCTTATTAGGTGATGTGGTCGTTTCAAATTTATAGTATTCGAAACAATACAAATCATAGACTGAGATAAATATTTCTTATGTTCTGGCCATAGTATTACAAGACTTATGACATATAAAGCTATCAAATGACGCCAATATTTAACTCAGGTGATCAAACAGATGTAGACAACTTTAGGCTCATTTCAGTTATGTCAATTCTTTCCAAAATTATGAAAAGGCTGTGTATGATCAATAATATGTGTATGTGTTTTTACTAATGTAGGCTACTGTCTAAAATCAACCAAATCAGTTGCATGTTACAAGGGGAAGTCTTAATATCAACTGCCAAAGTGTTTTGTATGTTAATGTCATTTATATTTTGTGGTCCAAAATGTACACAAAATAACTATAACTTTTGTCAGAATAGTAGAAACATATACTTAGATAAAAGAACGCGTGTTGATACGACTTGTCGGGGTGAAAAGTAACAAACAATTGGTTATGAAATGAGTATGAAATCGAACAAACAAATAGAACCCTTTGCTATGAGAGGGTTGGAGTAGGTGGCTACTAATGGGTCGACGTCACTCCTGAATGCTCAAACTAGAAAACGTGAATAGCCAACGGCTACATCCTATGGGATACTTAATGAAAACACTATCATGTTTTCCCGCTGGGAAAACACCATGTAGTGCTCTGCTCCTTTTGCAGTTTCTCCTCTCCGTACTATACGTGATATTGAATTATGATGAACGGTATGCATCCCTGGGTACGCATTTCCTTTCAAGGAACCCGAAGAATTATCAATAAACCGACTAAAGTAAAAGAGATCTTTTTGGTTGTTGAAGCTTTATCTCTGGATTCTCAAACTGTACTAAGAACATGACTCTTTGTTATCTTCTAGAAGATAACAATCATAAATTGTTATCTTTTTCCCTTACAAGTGATCTGCGGGCTTTAATATTAAAACTTTGTCACACATGATCTGAATGTTGCTATTGTATCGAGTTCACTAATTAAAAGTTCAATATTCAATATTGCAATAAACGCATGGTATGGGTAGATTAATTGTCTTAATATGGTCCTGTGTCGTAATTTAGTGTCACGATCTAAAATAACTAGATGAGAGAACCAGTAGAAACAGAATACAGCGTGTCTCAAAAAAAATTGTGCAAGTGAAAAGCGCCCTCTTTGGCAATTAGAAAATACCGTTGTGACATGATGCTTACATCAACGTCAAGGGCACCGTCTTAGCTCTCAAATACCGTTTGTTCTGTTCAATTTGCTCTTTTTAATCCCGAGATATGTTTAATTAACAACAAAGGGTAAAATCACAATTGTGCCACTTTTACTAGGGGGCTCGTGCATTAGACGCATCAACACCACCGTGCGTGCATTATTTTGCCTAATTTCATTAATTTGTCAAATTTCATGAACTTGTCAAAGTTCATTAACCTATAAGTGTGCAATATTTGTTTGTCTTTTAACATGTCTTGAATGACAAAGAGAACAGTATTTACCATGGTAAAATCATTGACATGCACATTTGTATTTAATTTTACAGCAGAATGTGAAATATTTATTTATCGTTTAATTTGTCGTAAGTGGAAAAAGAGAATCATTATACCTTCATCATGATAAAACACTAAAAACAATTATATTTATGTGTAATTGATGCATTCTTTTGATTTCACGAAGGAACTCTTGATAAACTTGATGATATCATTGATTTACATGTACAGCCCTCTTCCCTAGTAAAAGTGGCACAATTGTGATTTTACCCTTTCGTTGTTAAGTAAGCATATCTCGAGATTAAAACAAGCACATTGAACAGACTAAGACTATGCCCTTGACGTTGATGTAAGCATTATGTCACAACTGTATTTTCTAATTGCCACAGAGGGCGCTTTTCACTTGCACAATTTTTTTTGAGACAGGCTGTATACGACTGTATCATGTTGTGATGTACCCTGTATAATTGTGTATCATGAAATAGGGGAAGTTACCTTTATAATCATGCAATAGTTTGTTTATTATTACATCTAGGGGAAAACCCAGATGAATGCAATAACAACATCATTTGTCAAGACTATTTATGTCAAGGGGAAATCCCTGAGACTGTAAAGAAAGATGATGACATCATGGGAAAAACCCACAGGAAGTGATGTAAGGTGAAATGTTAATGTCTATGATTAGAACATTGGGAAAATCCCAGATGGGGGATAAAACACAATGTTAATAATAATTCTAGGAAGACCTGTATCGATATGATTGTAATGTGAATGGATGTAGCTATAGCTCTCAAAAAGAGAGCATTTAGTGTTAACCAGTTATTCTGGATACTCAGGGAGTATTTCAAAGTGTAGCCATGGAGGATTCCTACAGTGCTACAAGTTCAGCCTTGCCTGAAATATGGTTATTTCAAAGCTACGAAAATGGCCCAAAGTAAGACATAGGGTCTACTGCGGATTGTAGAGGGGACTTTATGAAATTTTGTTACAATTATTATCATCTGGATACAGATCTGACAGGCTGCAATAGCCTTTATTATTGACACAGTTGATAGTGTTGATCTGGGCTATGCTTACAGTCCAATTCCTTGAAAGAAAGGAAATTACAAACCAGAAATATTTTATGTAGTCAAAGTGCTACTATTTACCAGTGTTGTCGGAGAAGATCGAGAATACGTCAAAGAACGTTATTCTTCCAAGAAAGGAAATATATTCTTCTGTCGACTTGCTGAAGTCTGGTATTTTGATTCAACGCAACTGTCAAAATAAGTGGGGACAACTGCATCGCAGTCCTGCTTCCTGAAGATATTGTGTGAAAGGTGGAAATAGCACCAAGTTTGGAGAAAGCAGCGCAAGGAGTTAAATTTGGAGAACGGCGCAAGGAGTTTAGCATAGGAGAACGGCGCAAGGAGTTTAGCATAGGAGGACGGCGCAAGGAGTTTAGTATAGGAGAATTGCGCAAGGAGTTGTAAACGTGTTTGGAGAACACCATTTTCGTGTAAGGATTTTATACGCAAGGAGTTATCAATGCAAGTGTACAAAGGACTTCGCTGATTGTCGCAGGACAAGTGAATAGGGATATATTACATCAGTCGTCCAGAACATTACAAGAACTTTATGATCACCAAGAAGAAGAATGCTGGCTAAGTACAAAATAGATAAAGAGTGATTATATTTGATTAATGTATATGTGCATTTGTAGTCATTATATTGTACCAAACGAAACTTGCTTTCAATTAAAGACTTAGATTTTGTTAGCTTAAACGAACAGTGTATTTGTGTTGTGCATTCGTGTGAGTTCGGGTAAAAGGTGATTTTGGCCTTGAGTCAAGTACGGCTCGTAACAATGTATATCAAATAAACTCTGACAAAAATATAGTTTTAGACTAATACTTCTGCAGGTACTTCCAACCAATATTTGATAACAAATAAAATAGTTAACCTACGTCCTCTTCCGTATAATATATATATGCCTATTGTTAATGAAAACTCATTATCATCAATCTATAAGCTATCGTCGACCAACTGCAGGGTGAAGGCCTCTCCATGGTGACGCCACTCTGATTTATCCCACGTCTTTGTCATCAAGAAATTGTAATTTCATCCCTCCATCTAACTTTCTGTCTTCCTGCATCCTAGTACCATTTCTAGGTATCCATCATTCTGTAACCAGGTTGGTCCATCGTCCATATGATGTTCTATCTAGGTGAGCAGCCCAAGACCTCTTATTTTGTTTCACAGTCTGTATGACATCAGTGACCTGTGTCAATCCCAATTTATGCTGAGCAAATTATTTTCCCACAAATGAGTCTTGTTACGGTCCTTATGCTTCTGGTCCACTCATTTGTTTTCCTGTCTCTTTTTGTGATCACAAACCATGCTCCATCGTTTAGTGCGTTGAGCCACTCTCAACTTCTGCTCCATTCTCTAACTCATAGCCCAAGTTTCTGAGCCGTAGGTCATGGCTGAGAGGACATAATAGCATGTTGCTCTGTATCACCTCATTCAATTTTCCAAAGGCATTCCATCTTGCTCTTACTCTTCTTCTAACTTCGTCAAAGTGGTTGTAGCTCATTTTGATAACTTGACTCAAGTACACATATTCTTCTACCTTTTCTAGTGCTTTTTGGTGAAAGATTTACTTCTTTTGGTCTTGCTCATGTTGATTTTCAACCCCTGTTGGTTACTTCCATTGTTGATGGCTTGCGGCATAGACTCCAGATGATCAGAGTTTTCTGCAAAGATTACAATATCATCTACAAATCGCGGGTGGCTTATCCTCTCCCTATTGATGTTAATCCATTTCTTTTCCCAGTCAAGCTTTTGTATGATGGTTTCCAGAGCTGCGTTGAAAAGTTTTGGTGACAAGTTATCTCCCTATCGAATGTTGATTTTGTTGCTCTTAGAGTGTAGCCGGAGTGGTAGCTGTTCCTTTACTCTATATGTCCTTGAATGCAAAACTAGATGCAACTCTTATTTTTCTGTGGTTACTATATTTAAAAAAGTAGTTATGCAAGTTGAACATTTTATAGCACAATTTCAATTGCCAGTATAGCGTACTCAGCAGACACGCATATCGGAGATTCTTTAGCCTTTACCAGTAAACAGCGCGTCTACTAGTATATTGATACAATGAATACTTGAAATACATTTGAATTAGTTTTGCCACCGTCGGGGATAACGGTTTTATCTGAGAAAATAATGTGATAGAAGCCGGTTTTATCTGAGAAAATAATGTGATAGAAGCCGTCTTAATTGATATGTATTTTATTCATAACATGAAGGAAAGTACCATCTCCAACGGCAATGAAACATTTGTTTATTTTTGGCCATTGAACTACGGAGAGATCATAAAAGATTAAAAGACCTTGGTCATAGTGTATATTTCCCATAATCTGTGACGTTTACATTGAACACTCTTTTGTCTTGTTTGTCTCATGGTTGGTTGAGCTATTATATGGAGTGGGGCGAAAGCCCTTTCCTTATTCAAGATGGTTAATACACGCATAGCGCATAAGGATTTTTGCATTAAGCCATAGTGTTCAGATGTCGACAAAAATCAAAACACTAGCTTGAAGTAATAATCGCATTTGAATTGCTTTCATGCATTCAAATGGACAAAACATTTAGTATGTATCCAGTAATTAGCTTTTGAAATGGTTAGATCCATTAAACTCGGACCACTTGTACGTAGCGAGGTCACTCCCTCACCATCATCTTCATACGCACAAAACAAAGCAAAACACACTGCGTAACTAAGTTTATCAAAGGGAACACAAATAAAAAAGACGGCATTTAAAAATATTCATATTAAAAATGCTGGAATCATCCCAATATATGCCGAGAAATTATTTTCCCCACAAATAATCCTACGTTGGGCAATGCATAAAACCATGGATTACAACTCAAAGCTTTGAACTAGCTGACTGAATAAAAAAAATACTGAAAAATAAAGAATATAAAAATTAATCACAGTATGCTGTATGTACGATATACGCCCGTACGTGATGTTGCAGAATCTAAATAAGATAACAATTTACAAGAAATATGTGCACCTAGAGAATTGAATAAAGAATCAATGACATTTCAAGAAGCAAATACACTATGCAGTTTGTTACGAGTCGTAACGATCCAAGGTCAAAAACCAGATAAATAAATCCGGACATACCTGCATTTGCGAGGAATTGAACCACAGACCCCTCGCTTACGGGGCGAGTGCTCTACCTACTGAGCTACACAGACTGTCCCTGATATACGGGCGTTTACTCCTGTCTCTGTCAGTTTGGAATTTATGGATAAGTATCCATAAAAGTATCCATAAGTACCAGACTTGAGTTATATTTATCAGGGACACTCTCTATAGTGCAGTGGATAAAGCGCTCGCCCCGAAAGCAAGAGGTCTGAGCACTCACCATAAGCGAGAGGTCTGGGGTTCAATTACTATCAGGGGTACACAAACTGTCCCTGATAAACAGGATTTAAAGCCATAATGTACGATCTTATAATATGAAATTGGGTAATTTTTTTCAGACCCGATTTTTGGGCATATTTGCAATGTTTACACATGTCCCAACTTGCACATAAAAAGAATCAGCCAAATTTGTTGTGTTTGTAGGTCAACAGAGTGAAGTTTGATATAAAGTCATAATTCAAGAAATGATGACATTATGTCCTCCTATAGAACTGCATGTGAAACGGCCAAAATAACCAGTAGGGTTTCTTTCACTTTACCATGTTACTTCATCTCAAAATGGACAAAAACCCTTCCCGACAATTATTACTAGTATTATTTCAGCATTTTGAGTATAGAATAACAAATTTATGATTATAAGGAAATCGTACATTAAGGCTTTAAGTATGGACTTGACAGGAGTAAACTCCTGTTTATCAGGGACAGTCTGTGTAGCTCAGAGCGCTCGCCCCATGAGCGAGAGGTCTGGGATTCTATTCCCAGCACAGGCAGATATGTCCTAATTTTCCTCTGTTTTCTATGTTTCCATTGTAATTTCATGTTTAATTTGGCCAGTGTGCGATGCGTAATTCTTTTTTCCCTTGTGTGTTATGGTTAGTTAGTTATTTTATTTCCAACATTCAAAAACATTCAAAATAGAAAAGACCAAAATCCAATATGTTATAATTATAGTTTATTTTAATATCCAACTCATATTGAGTGTACCTGTTTTAATGTAATTTTATTAAGTATAAGGTGTTTATAATCCGTTTCTTATTTGTCATATATTTACTATTATATTGTTATCATGTGACTTGGTACGATGTAAAAGCATACGTGAATAAACTATTTTGAATTGATTCATTTATTCATACAAATATTTTAGCATATAATACTTTTTTTTTTAAATAGAAGCTTACTATGCTTATTTCTCTGGGGCCTTTATAAACACGGCTTCAGGAATTGATAATTGCAATTCCGACTTTCCCTCGAGCTCCGAAAGTGTTTTCTCCTTGTTTGATTCTACCATGACTAAAACAAAGCTATACAAAAACGGAATATAGGGTTGCTTTTTACCCCGAGGATGTATGAAAGCAACATGTAATATAATGGCTATATCAATCTAAGTAAACACACCTGACACATGATTTGTATCAAATTTGATTTACTCTCTGCTATAGTAAAGACTGTATTATAGATTACTACATACAGCATATCCGATATAGCTATGGGAGTAACTGGCTGGAAATAAGTTTCAGCAAACTTACCATAGGTTGGTTTCTTGCGTAGGGGGAGGAGGATGATCAGAAAGGAAAATCCCGAATTGAAAATATTCATGCGGGATTACAACAGTAATATTGACTTCCTTTTTGCAATCTGTCAGTGTCTTCAATTCCGTTTCAAGGTGAATCTACGCAAGTAAGTAGTCTCCACGTCGATTATTGACAAGAATCATTAAAAGCTATCATTTAGTTGTATCATCCATGAACAACTGTCATTCTAATACCGAGGATTTTACGTTCATTTTGCACATTATTTTGTCATTAGATGCTATTATGTGCAAATCATTTAATTCGCAAAGGAGTCTCATTATTGTCATGCTCGTGATCATGGTGACAGGGAAAGGTTTGCTTGTATGAAGAGAAAAGAAAGAAAAAGAATTGTAGAAGAAGAGCAAGGGAAAGAAATGCCATTCCCGACAATTTAGAACAAAGACCCGATAAAAATCTCATCAATGATATCTATGGTATGTCAGCTTCCACCTCCAAAGAAAAGGCCACGTCAACAATTGATTTTTCGTCTTTATCCATCCAAAAGATCATCAAATTGTCCTTCTGCATCTGCAGAATAAATCACTGGGCACCACGTGTTCTAAAGGAATGTACCTAACAAAGTTTATCACCGTTCTGCTATTGTTTCAATATGTCAAGGTAATAGTTTCAAACCAATATTATGCTTGTTTATAACAAACACATGTTTGTTTACCAACAAATCTGATAAACAATTATTAGCCTCTATGTTGTTTATCAAATTTTTTTGTAAACAAGCAAGGTTAAAACACATCTGATTATGAGCGTCTAAAAGAATACCTAAATGCGTTAGTGCAATGAAGTAAGACATGAGAACTAAATTTCCCCCCTTCCTAGTGTCAGGTCATTACCATGTCTAGGCGTAGAGAACCTATCAATTTTAATTAATGTACCACTTTCACAAAAAATCTTGAAGTGGGATGATCTTGGAGGATAACCTTCTCGCTTGGCCCTAATAAGGCGTTGTGAAGTATTTAGGTAGAAGTAGACGGTGATTAACGGGAGAGACCCTTAAGGTAGGGATCTCCGAAAAGTTTATTGATAAATTCTTTGCAGGTAAAAAACGCAGTTTAGCAAATAACGGTTACAATGAAAGCCATTATTGGGGAATAGTAATTTTTATTGTATCATTATAATAGGTCTGACACTAATTTAAACATTTGTTGTGGTGTGCCAAGTTCACAGTAATTTAGGCTCGCGCTCTTTTTTTTTTCAGATGGCTTAGAATGAAATATTTCAGTTTCAGCGATTGCCACTACAAAGGTCGTTTGGGTAAATATTGATATTTTTAACAGTATCGATTTTTTAACCGAAAACCTAGCCACATTAGTTCCCTAGGTTTTACTAAGACCATAGATACCATATCAAACGGGAAGGATTAACATAGTTAAAACTAGAATTAAAAGAACCAACGTGAGGGCCTCTCAAAATGGAATATTGCTATATATCGCGTTGTGATAAGAAATGTTATTTTGGACGTCATTTTCCTGTTTTTTACAATAAGGAAATACTTTACTTACCCCAGACTTACCACGTAGTCTTGACTCATTGTCCGTTATAATGGCTACAAAATATTGACCACCCACACACCTTGAACATGTACAGTGGATGTGACCCAATGAGTTTGTATGAACCTATTATAGTGGCGATTCTCTCATTTACATAATAATGACAATGATATTGGTATGCACTGGAGTGAGTGGTCATCATTTATATGCCCATCAATTACATGATGACAATGATTATTTTGACTTCTGAGCTATTCTTGAGGGTCTGTTGAGGACTTTCCTTTCAACTTGTCATGAGTAATTTTATCTTTTCCTGAGTAGTATCATCTACACATTCGAAGACTTTGCTACTTTCTGCTACACGATGTGTACTTTAAAAACAATCCACTTCGTCTCATCTACTATTTCCATGTTTAGATACATATGCTGTACAAACCATACGATACAGAAAAACGCAGTTGACACAAACATTTTCGTGATGAATTAAGATATAATATATTTTTGCCCTCTTCACTTTCATCTATTTATGAATAAAAAGCAATAAGAAACATTCTCACACACAATCCACGTAGTTGAAATTTGATCGGAAAGCGAAAGATAAATTGTTATGCGTATTGCGTACAATAGGACAATCTGTCTCTCATCACTAAGTATTCCATTCCGATAAATAGCATTGGTTTAGAAAGAAAACACGACGTTTTGCTAATCACGGTGCTCTTATAGTGTATGTGCAATGTATGATTCATGGAGTGTTTCATTACATAGTGTAATGACCTGCGTGAATTGCTGTTATATATGTGATTCTGTAACGGAAACGGTGAAGCACATGTTTTATCCGTGCAAAGCGTTATCAATTAATGTTAACTGGTGTTTTATGATTTCATATAAAGGTGGTTGAAATATTTTTAAGACTTTGCGTACTTCAATGTCTCGGCAAATTCGAACTCATTAATGACTGTTAGTACTGATTACAAGTTCCATGTGTCTTATATATGGGAGGTAAATTTAAAGATGAGAAACTCAAAATTCAGATTATTTTCCCGGGGTGTATGATAAATCACAATATATCGCGGAATAAATTGAAAAACTCTTAGAACCATTAAGATAATCAAATACAATGAATACAGTCAGCACAAAGTGAAAGCTTTTCAAATATAAACGTAACATCAGTCGTTGAATTTGATATATCAAATTTCATTCACGTAACATACATGAATGGAACGAAACAAAATGCATCATGTTGAAATGCCAAAACAAATAATTGAGTTGCCAAAATATATATTTACAATTATGGCGCTGCCGTATCACGAGTACAATGTCTTACATGTAAACAAGCATCTACAGTTTAATAAAATACTGGTCAAACCAAGTCCAGTTACAAATCAAGCAAGTGGTGAAATACTTGTTTGAAGACCTGTTCGAAATCCTGATTTCATAGATCGGATTTAGATCTACCTGTTACTTCTTAGCACCAATTGAAGAATGTATTCTTCTTTTTATAGATGGCATTTTCTGTATCGTATCATGCAAAATAGGTATAAATAGCCACATTATTGGGCTATTCCAGATGTATTCCGCACCCCCTCTATGGAAGACATTTAAAAAAATACAATTCCAGCTGGAATTGAGATGTGTCTAGAATTCCAGCAGTCATTTTTAGCAAAGATTCCGGCTGGAGGGTATGGAAGACATTGAGATTAGGTGAAACTCCGGCTGCTAAAATAAACGAAAAAACAAGAGTGGGGATTGTGAAAGGCCATGATGTGCCTATGGAAGACATTCACATTTCTTAATATTCCGGCTGGAAAATGGTCAAAAATGCTCCAATTCCAGCAGAATCTTCACTTATGATCACCATCTCGATTAACCTATGAAAGACATTTACTTGAATTCTGGCTGGAAACAAAAAATGTTCTAATTCCAGCTGGAACCCTATGGAAGACATTTACATTTACGTGAATTCCGGCTGGCCATATTAGACATATTACCACAATTCCGGCAGTGTCTTCCATGGGGTTTTCCTGACATGGGAATTCCGGCTGTCAATTTAGCCCCGAATTCCGGAAGTGTCTTCCATAGGGGGGGGTGCGGAATACATCTGGAATAGCCCATTTATACCATATACGTTGAGTGTTAGTAATGCAATTGTCATGGCGTTTGATTTGTCCTTTGCCATTTTATTGTTTTAATCGTTTCATTTATTTTAATTCATAAGGGTGTGCAAACTTCAAAGAGAAAACTCTCAATTTGCCACCTTTTGGTACAGAAATGATAACTGCCTCCAACTATAATGCTTCTAGGACTGATTCCTCTTACATCGGACCGATTCCTCCGTTAACATGATAACTGATTTTTCTTGTTTCTTTAGTCTAGTTTAGATACATATGCTGTACAAACCATACGATACAGAAAAACGCAGCTGGCACAAACCTTTTCGTGATGAATTAAGAAGTGACAATATAATATATTTTTGCCCTCTTCACTTTCATGTATTTATGAATAAAATGCAATAAAAAACATTCTCACACACAATCCACGTAGTTGAAATTTGATCGCAAAGTGGAAGATAGATTGTTATGCGTATTGCGTACAATAGGACAATCTGTCTCTCACCACTAAGTATTCCATTCCGATAAATAGCATTGGTTTAGAAAGAAAACACACCGTTTTTGCTAATCATGGTGCTCTTAAAGTGTATGTGCAATGTATGATTCATGGAGTGTTTCATTACATAGTGTAATGACCTGCGTGAATTGCTATTATATCGGCGCTGCCAAACATTCAGAAATAGACCAAGGATTCGTATCTTATGAGTACAATGCCTTACATTGTAAACACGCAATAAAAACGTGATTAATATATAAACGTATTTGTGTGCTTTACATAAGGATTATTTGATTTAGAAAAGTCAGGTAGTACTCATAAAATGTCAAAATATCACAAGATGCTGGAAATTGCATATACAATTTGAGAAGAGCGGACAACAGAATAATGTAATGTTCATTGGACGGCTAAGGATAACGCTATTACAATGGTGATCACGTGAGGTCAGTTTTTCATTTTTTGCATATTGTTATGGTGTACCAATAACTTAGCCTTTCTGATATGGATTTCAAAATTCAGAGTCATACAAAAAACTCTTTTAATCGTTTTGTCGTGTTTTCGTTTTTTGCATATTGTTGTGGTGTACCAATAACTTAGCCTTTCTGATATGGATTTCAAAATTCAGAGTCATACAAAAAGCTCTTTTAATCGTTTTGTCAATTAACACGATTTTTTCATACACTTTTTGTACCGTGGGCCTTCCGTTGTCAAGTGTAGTTCAATGGTAAAAACTTCGAATAATAATTATACAGTGTTACGAGTCGTAAAGACTCAAGGCCAAATACAGCTTTTCTAGTTCTCACACGAATGGAAAACAACACACTGTTTGTTTAAGTTAACAAAATCTGAATCTTTAATGAAAAGTAGAGTCCGATTTGACAATATTCTTGCACATAAACATGAATGCACATACAATCAATTACTATCAATAAAGTTATTAATTAGGAATTTTACTTATCCAGCATTGTTTTTCTTTTTGGTGATTATAAAGTTCTGTCGCCCTCAGTTTTCTGGACGACTCTCTGAAGTTAGTTTCATCATTTCAATTTTATTCATAATACACATAAAACAGATATATTGAAAAGAATACATTTAAGGCCAGACAGGAGGGTTGAGAAGGTACATGACCAGGCTCAAACATCCGCAGGCATATTAAACAACAGGACAATACAACACATAAATGCAGTTTATAAAGGAATACATCAATAATATTATATTATAAATTAGAAGTAATATTGCATAAAAATGTTGACAGGGACCCGCCCCCGAAACAATTGCACAAAACGATAAAATATGGTCTAAAAGACGGCATTATGATTTAAATCGACCAGTCATGGTCATATTTTGAATAAAAATTGAGTAAGAACATAGGATTGCACGTTGACTGAGTGATTTTGAACATTTATCAAAGACCCGTTTCATTGGTTTTGGCTTTTTGAAACTAAGGGAAAATGGAACTCACTTGTTGGCGCTTGTGATGAGGCCTCTACTGCCTATTTCAATACAAAATAACTTTTCGTCATAACCCTGTTCTTGCAAATCAGCGATTAAACCGGCATATTTATTTTGTTTGTAGTCATGGGTTTTGTGGATGTTCTGCTCGAAAGGAATGCTGAGCTCAATAACGATGATGGATTTAGCGCTTTCGTTAACGAGAACCAGATCTGGTCTTTGCTGCGTGGGAAGAATATCAGGAGGGATTGTGGTACCAGCGATTTTAGTGGCACCATCTAAGTCACAGTATAATTTCAGGACTGGTCACTGATATCTTTGAGAGTATCCATGATTATGCGGAGAACAGAGTTATGACGCCAAGTATACCGACCTTGATCAAGCATGATTTTACAGTGATTAAGGACATGATGGAGGGTCTCGTGATGACCACATAAGTTACATTTGGTATTTAACTTTTTTCCCCAGCGACTCAGATTATTTTTAGTGGGAAGGGTGTCAAGGAAAGCATTCAACATAAATTTCATGATGCCTTTAGGAAGATTGTAAATAAAAGATTTCCAATAAATAAGGAACCACTTGACAGACTTTAGAAGCGTATTGAATTAGTTACCAACATGACGACGAAGATCAAAATAAATCCCTCTTTTCGAGATGACTCCACAATATCTCCTGAACGAATATAAATACAGCACCTTCGCTATAACTCCAAATTGCCTGATTCCGACTGTTCTTTGTGAAAACATTGCCGCACTACATTCATGTAGATCACATGCAGGTCGTTTCATAATTATTGATATATTTAAATTTGGTCAACATTACCAGCAAATATTTATGACTTAAATATATCCTTGCTCTAAAAAGGCCACTTGAGCTGTAAATGAACTCAATGACATAGACACTATTTTGGTGGTATTTAAATGATGGTAATCCATTCATTGCAGAAGAAAACTATGCCACATTTGATATCAGAATAATAATTGTACAAATGTGCTCTTTTCAAAAATGTATATATTTGGATACCGGATTTTCCTTACGATAATTATTCAAATTTAAGTAACTTCTCAATGTGTGAAAGACATACAACACTGGATGACCACAATTAAACTCAAATTAAATCAGCAAAAAAAAATTAGCAGAGTGGAACACCTGAATTTATTTATTGGAGATGTTGAAATCCACCAGTCGCAGTCCATTCACAACATTGGAGTCAATTTTACCGTTATGTGCACTAATAGAAATGCCTTGTTCGCCTTGTTGGCGCAATTCAAAAGGAGTAAGTTTGGACAACTCAAAAATAGTGTAAAAGTTGCCAAAACAAAATTCATTTTAGTTATCCGAACTTAAAAAAACTGAAAAGCTCAAAAGTTCCGTCAACTAATCAACTTTGTTGGCATTACTTAAAAAGTTGATGTAAGTCGTTGCGTCAACTTTTTAAGTAATGCCAACTTCTGAATTCAAGTTCAGGGAACTTAGAAAACTAAACAAGGTTCAAAGAACCAATAATATTAGTTGAGTTATTGTAACTCAACATGTAAGTTGATGTAACTCGTTCATATTAAGTTACTGGTACTTATTGTTTTGAGTTATTCCAATTTGATACTTTGTTACTTAATTCACGTAATTGGACCTCTAGAAAATTATGCTAACCTAGTTTCATTTTCTGAGTTGTAACAACTCAATAAAGTAAGTGCAAATGAGTGCGACCAACATAATGATATCGAGTCAGCGTTACTCAAAATTGTAAATGCGTTGGCATTACTCGGAAAGTTGACGCAACGACTTACATCAACTTACTGAATTTGTAATGCCAACGAACAACTTCTATGAGTGTGTATGAACACAACTTTGTAAATCAGTAAACTGGCAATAACGCAACATCTACCGATTTCGCCGTTTCATTGAATATGATACTTGTAGCCTCGAACTCTCATTCTTTCTTAACTGAACTATACTGTAATGTTCTTCTAAATGGCATCTCCATGAAAGATCTTAAAAGAAACCAGAAATTGCAAAACAAGTATGCCCGGTTAGTGCGTCAGCATCCACGATTTGCTCACATTACTCCACTTCTTGATCAACTGCACTGGCTCACAGTCTCAGAGAGAATTACATTCAAAACGTTTCAAATCCTTCAATGGGCCTGTCCTCAGTACATTAATTGGTGCCGAAAAAGATCGCGTCCGGACTCTTTTTGTAGTACTCAACTACTCTTTCATCATCCTGTGTCATATTGGAAATTCTATCATCCATAACACGAGCAGGCCACAGGGTTTTCTCCCCTGCTCAATCGTGGAACATGCTAACTCCCACAATTAGAAATGCTCCAAACATAAACAGTTTCAAAACCCAGCTCAAATCTCAACTTTATCCGCAGTAGCTTTTGACTTTGTTTGTACAATTTGTATTTCACATGATATGTATATATTTTTACTGTTGCTTTTTTTAAAATCTTTTGTGTTTTGCTTAAGGATGCTTTGTAACAAAATAGATTATTATAGAATATTATCTGTAGACCGTCCTCTTTCAAGTGCCTTTGAGAAGTATTTCGTGGCAAAACCTTGGCAGTGAACATGGTAAAACAAACAAATTTCTGGCCAAAATTTGCAATAACAAAAAAAAACCAATCCCTTAAATCAATCGAGTGTTTGAAAACTTACAACAAAGGGGATTAAGAAAATGGTGGGAAAATGTTTACCTCATCTCTGTTATGGAACATTTATTAACGATGTATCAGAATTCGGTAGTTTTGTTATAGCATATATATTTGGATTATAGACACCGAGTGCAAATGATGGTAGTTTTGATGTCAGTACCTTAAAAGATTGTTGGTTTCATTTTGAGACAGGCAACATGTTATAATAGAAATAAAGGTACCATTCACAGCTTGGAATTGCATACAAGATTCTATTTATTCTGTCAAGAAAATTGCATATGTACAACCAAATCGTTTGCTAATGCAAGATAAATTTACATTTTACATCTCTCAAAAAGTTTCTAAAAGTCCCAAGATGTTTCTAATTTATTTCAGTGCTATATATTTCTATTTGAGTAAATAAAGGTGCAATTCAAAGATAATATTAAAGTGACCCTCAATGATAATACATTCTTAAGATATTCAATACATTTATATTTCATGTCAATCAAATTATCCACATATGTTAAGCAAAAAATGAATATAATAAATTTTGGTTTTCAGGTCACTTACAAAATATAACCTAATTTTCAGCCTGATAATATTTCAGTAGGTTGTGTAATCCAAATGGAGTCTATATTGAAGTATAAAATAATACCAATGATATAATAATCGTGTCGCTCTTGGTTGAAGTAATGTGAACTTAACCCCTACTGAAATGTAAATATCATTTCGCAGCCTCTACAGTTCTACCATAAAGCCCAAATACAATATTAATTATTATGGTGATTTAGTTATCATGCCTTTACATTTTTCATATTATACCTTATTATAACTTTATTAAAAACGTTTAATGTGTCCCCTTTATAATTAACGTGGAAGTATAAAGATTCTCAAAACATCATCAGTATCATACTTGGCAAATACAAATGTTCTCCTATTTTCAAATTTCAACTATGTTAATATAAAAGACTACTATTTTCAACTACTGCTGTACACTGATGCTTATGTCATTCGCATGCTCCAAGTACAGTCGTCAATCATGCTCATTACTATAGACGATACCCTTACGGATTTACAAAGTTAACGTACACCTTATTTTCATTATTTTTGTCAGTTACAAACTTGCAATCATTCTCATATATGTGCAAAGGTAGATGTCAGATGTCAGTGTTATAAACTAAATCTTCATCACAACTTTGAGATCGGTACTTCGCATCTTATACTTACTCTTCAGAGTCTTTAGATGAGTGACTTGTGGTATTAGAGTTGCAATGTGACTCACATTCCTACTATAATACCACTACCTCCAATGAATTCCGCAGGTATGCCAAATATAATTCACACAAGAGGACTGTTGGTGTAAGTATCAATTGTTCTCAATTTTCCTTTCCTCAATGTTTTTAAGGATAATAGTTTTTCAATTTTCCTGTAACTTTTAGTCTTTTGTGAAGAAGACACCTTCTAATAAAGAACAAAAATAAAGAACATTCCTCATTCATAACGCTCAACATTTCTATAGCATACAATGGAAAAAAATAATAGAGCGGTTTTCAAAGAGTACATACAGATTGTTCGACGTGTAAACTATATACTTGGCTCAACTTTCAATATCGATATTTCGTGACGGTCATATTCGTCCAGTATCCTCATTTTATGCTTTCTCATACGAGATGTTGAATTGAATTCTGTAATATTTGTTCGCTCTGTAATCGTATTCCTTTTTCTATATCAATTTTAAATTGCAAAGCAACGGTTCAATGTCCAATTACCGAATGGTCATGTTGTTGTTTTGCCACTGGCCATCCTTTATATGGTTGGCAAAACTCGTTTGAATTCTAGCAATCGTTTATTTTTCTGCTGCGAAGCAAACAGTTGCCGACAATTATATCTACGTTAGAATCCTCAACGTTTTGTTAGAACCTTCAAAACAACGTATTGTTTCTGAACTTCCATTTAACAAAAATCAACATTTCAAAAAAAAGGTCATACCAAAATGATTTGTTAAAACCACTTGGCGTATTAGGACAAATTCAAATAGATGACACTTGATGCTAGCCCTATGCCCTTGAAAGGTTTTGTCAATTGATTTAGCGTTGCAGGGCAACTAAAACAAATAAAAATCTTTAAACAAAATTCTATCAAACAATGACGAATCTGGCCGCCGGTACTTATGACGATAATTATCAACGTAGTCGTCCTCGCTGGCACAATTCACACCTTCAACGGTGTAATGTATTAGAAACACATTGGATCTAGTCAAGAACAGTTTTAGAATTATTATGTCAACACCTCGAAAGAGGCGACTAGTGCCTGTATGATTGGTTATCTACACGTTTCAACGTATTCCAGAAGAACTGGAGTGCAGCCATTTGGGTCAAAGATCCTGCGAGCCACAAGTTTTTAGCTATCATCGGTTTCCAACAAAGTTACGCCTCCTAGCTGGTGACTGGACACCTATTACCGGAGTGTTATTTCAGTTCATTTGGCACACAAACGACATTACTGTAGGAAGCTAGAAACAAAAATCTGTATGTACTCCTCAGCTGTACTATACATATAAATGGATCAAGAAGATTGGTTATATTTTAAGGTTTTTTCACAAGCAAACGGCCATTTTTGATTGCACTGTGTATCGACAAAGTCCCATTTTGCAGGTCTCCCAAGTTGCAGACATCTGTCATTTTCGTAGTTACTAGGGTGATCCAAGCGCCAATTGGTAGTATAGTTCAAAGGATTTCCATCAACACAACGCCAATCTCCAACCTGTTAAAAGATAAATTAAACAGAAAACATGATCCTTGAAAGCTGCATTAGGCCACGATTATGACATCACTCACTGTAGGGGTGGGGTGCTGTAGCTGCAGTACATCTCTCATTAGCTACATACCGCTTAAATAAACAGTCCTATTTTACCAAAGTTTTAGCTTTAATAAAGGGATCGTAACTAACTGTCAACATTTGGCAATCAATTTCCTTATACGACGGTCACATTCTGGAAAGCTGGACTGAACAAGGTTATCTGATGAAACTGATTCCCAATCCGCGTCATATATTGCCCTTGGTTGTATCACAAAATAGTAAATTGTCCATTACAGGAGCAAGGAAAATTCCGTAGGAAACTTCAGCTATCAAGAAGAATGGCTGAAAACCTGCGGTGTAATGGTACCTAACGGCCTGCAACAAGCAACTTTATGATGTCGCTATGCTCATTCACATTGCATGGTGGGTAAGGTCAGAGTTTTTTAACCACTTTTGGGTTTAACTGCAATTGTAATAAGGCATCTTTTAGATAGACTATTACCAAAGATTTCTTGTTATTGAATCATGCAACCATCATCAGAGAAAATGCGCATTCGTCTAAATATTGCTCTAAAACTACAGTAATGATTTCATTTATAGCGAAAGAATCATTTCCTAAGTAACAAAGCAAAAGGCAGGGGCTATTGTAACAGTTTTTATCATTATTATCCTTCTTTGGTTTGTTCAACAATAAGCAACTGCGTGGGATTTTTGTCTTTTCATACAACATGGAATTAATCGGATGTATAGATTGCTCTCTATATGTCTATACACGCACTCTTCCTCTTTTATGATGTTGTCATCACATCTTTTGATCAAAGCAAAGTAATAAAAACCAACGATGCCATAAAAATCATTGTAAAGGCTGGTACAGGAAAATCTTCTCGGTGAACGACCATATAATTTTGAAATCATTACAACAAAAACATTTCATCTGTTCCCTGTAGATTGTAAACGACTTTTCAGATCGTCTGTAGAATAAAATTATTTTTGGCGGGATATTTATTGCTTTAAGCGCGTATAATCTTTGCTACATCCTGCTAAAAGCTACCGCAGGCGACACTTGTTCAATTCAATGTTGTTCTACATGTAAAGTTACGTCTTCTACAATTGACTGAGACAGCAAGAAAAAACAGGAACCTTTGGAGGGCGGTCCCGTGTGCTCGCAGAAAGGCACACGATCAAATATTCCTGACTAGTTTGACGAGCTTGTGATGCAACAATATTACCATGTTGGAAATGTAATGTTATGTTTGCCTCATTTGACTTAACTAACATGAGCAATATGAGCTAATATGAAACGTTGGAACAAACACATTTATATAAGCTGCATCTATTTTGCTTGTCAATCCCATTTGAAAGTTCAAAGTATTGCATAGTATAATTCTTAAAATATTATTTCGGAAGAGTAGTTCAAGCAACCTTTGTTTCAAACGAGCGATATTGGCAAAAGAGTAGTAGAATCCAAGAACGTTTAAATTTTAAGAAAACGTGGAGTAACATTTTGAACAAATTGCTCGCCATAAACAAATTTCTAGGAAAGATAATCGTTGATTAAATTATTGAACAAATGTGACACGTACGTATAGAATTACAATATCACTTCTACTGTTCATGTCAGGAATGCCGCTTGTTGCAATTGAATCCATGTTTACCTCCTGTTATATAATTATCGAATTGATGAGTTGTGCCAGGAACGTCCATAGAATTTAGCCTCAATGAAATACTTTTGCTTTTATGAGCAAATACAAGAGGTAACTAGGTTTATACAGTTACTAAGAGGGTCACTCACGAGGAAATATTCTCTTTTTAGGCGATCGCATGCATTTGGCAGCATCTGTATAAGACTAAGAGTTCATTTTTTGTTAAAATTCAATTAATGGCAGATGCAAATGCTGTGCGGATCACTATTCATTCATCAAAACTCCCTTTCGTAATTCATTTTTTCTATCGATCAAATCTTCAAGCAAGTTCCATTAGCTTCCCACTCTAAGTATTATGTTTTTGCAAAAGCTTCAGTTTTCATTTCATTTCATTTTTGATTTATGTTACTTAATTGATCTAATGCAAATAATAAAGCTACGACATCTTAAGGCTTCTACATTAACTTAATGTTTTACTCCTTCCCTACTTTTGTACATCGATCTACGTAATGATAAATACGATATTTACCTCAACTTGTTGACACCCTAACCACCAACTGTAGTGCGGATCATAAAACTGTGCATATGAAGCTAAGATTTTGGTTTCCTGTTCATTTGAAGGTACTGCTAAATCGGAATTCTTTCCTTTTGCTTGACATATTATTCTAGCCGCTTCCCATGACACTGGTTGTGCACCAAACCAATAGCAAGAGTCTCCGTGACGTACCCAACCGAGTTTTGGTTCGCATGTTCCCACTGTATAAAGAGCAAAACATAATAATAGACTATTAAAACATATTCTAGGCACGGATATTGTTATAGCCATGAGACTGCTATAATTATTGGTCCGTGTCTATATTTTTACTATAGAATTTTAGAATGAAGTTATATAATGCATTATTGGCGGTAATGGTTCGTAAGTTAGTGCTTGTTACTTCCAGGCTACAACATTCAGACTGTTGATATAATAATATAAGGCAATTTTATTGAATGTCCACATAACATTGAGGAAGAGATAAATTTTTGAACACTACAATGCAATGCAAACCAGTCATTAAATACATCAAGCACGTACAAATCAAGAAAAAGTTTGAAAACTTTTATTATTGATTCGATTCCTTAAAACGACAATTATCATTCGACTTCTGCTGAATTTTGCTTGATGTTAAAATAAATACACTGGATACCATTACGCAATTCTTATCAAGGTATCGTTTTGTGGATGTATTTGTCTTTCTGTGTAACGAGAAGAGAAAGTCACTGAATAAAATGAGCTCTAATCCCATCATGTAAGCAGAATAACCAATCGTCATTTCCTTTGTCTGCACCTATTTCTGTCGACAGTCCGTGTCAGGTTTCATTCTTACAGAGATATATTGACAGCACTGACGATCGAGTAAGACCATCACCCAACCCAGGCAACTCAAAGTAGACAACATGTTTTGCAGACATACGACTAGAATAGACTTGTCATATAATGTAACAATAGTCTACCGTTCTTCACGAAATAACTGAAATTATTTGAAACATTATTGAATATGTACTATGTATGTGTGCAATTATTTGAATGCTTGTTTCATCTGTAGACTTACAAATTAACTACTATATGACAGACACTAACATATCGAGTTGATATTTTTGAAATGTTTTTATCTTTTGTCCGTCAGACTTGTCCGTCAGACCGAAACGGTTAAGCATGGGAGAATGGTGCTTTACAAAGTTGTGACAGTATTAATAGAATTTTTATAAAATGACTGCAACTAACTTAAGACTATTTTTTTGTTATTTGGTAAAAGGAATAATATCACAGCTTTTATTACAGATTTATAAACCCAAGCCATTGCACAATACCATTTCTAATGGTCAGTTATATATAGAGGTTGTTTTGACAAGAAGTCACCACAGTACAAGATATAATTGGACCTTCAAGGCATGCCGAATCAAAACCTAAACAGTTTATCCTTGTGACTAACATAAACATCGTATTGGAATTGTAATTTAATAATATGTAGCTCCTACAATGGTTATCCAATACTTTCAGACACGACCAGGCTGGTATTTATTGAGACAATAAGACGATAAGCCTGACTGAGCTAACAATTGTATTATTCTAATTGCGATTTCCCGTTATCGATTCGCCCACGTGCAAGTGCAGTCAAGGTAAACACTTGTTGTTTAGTACAAGAGAAAGTGTTTGGAAAATATGTTGACATTGTTCTATACTATTCGCAAGTTCTGTGATTAGTTCAAATACTCTTTCCCTTTCCTTTGATCTTTATCACTTCCAATTGGTGACAATGCTGCAAATGTTCTGTCAAGAATGAAATACATGCTGACTAAATGTATTTTCATTAATAAATATGAGTTCAAATTGCAGTCGCATGTTTCACATGACCTCATAAAGTGGTTTAAAATCTAATTCTATTTGAAGATCCGGATAAATTTGGACCGATACTTTACTTTATTTATCGTCGTGTAGATGGTTTCCATCTGGAGACATAATCATTATAATGTATAAGTAGGCATCCCTTAAATAGGTTTCAGCCAAAAGTTTTCCTTTTAATTCTTAAGCGTCTTTTATTAATATATTCACAACACTATCATTTTTCTCAGGATGAAACTGTATATCTAAGCAAACAGGATCAAACAGTAACCTTATACCTCGGTATCAATTAAAATACAACACCTTCAGACACATCTAGTACGGAAACTATTAATCTACTTCCAAAGTCCCTTCAGATTAGTAACATACGGTATACAGTATCTGTTCACTGTTTATATTTCATTACCTCAGCCAATTCTCTTGTGAATGACGAACGAATAATTGAGGAAACTTGGTCTAGTATCAAAGTTTTCAATCAGTTCTATCAGAGTTTGGAAGAATAATGGTATTGAACCTGCGTGCAGATCATAAAATCTCACAATATTTTAAGAGTTTTTGACCTATTTTATTTTAGAATTGCATGGAACTCGAACAACTCATAAGCACAAATATGCTTTTGCTGATAAATATCAAGATTAACCTGTTCATATATAAAAGAATTCGTTAAGGGGTAGGGTATGAACGTTTGGAAAGTATTTATTCTGGGACATTAGAGCACATCAGACATATCGAATTGCATTCTGAATACGAAGAATGTCCTTCTGATATCAATTTTTTTTTTAATTCGCAATGTAATACACATTTTATGGCAAATGATTAAAATTGATATTTTTGATATTTAACAGTACTCAAGTAAACTTTATAAATCTGATGATTTATACTTAAAGTGTATGTAGGTGGGATGAAAAGGCGATGATCAATTGAAAATTTTGACCTTTCGTATTGAAGATATGGATTTTTTCCCATTATGTCTTTTGGGGAAAAAATTTTTCAATATGAAAGGTCTTTTTAATAATCGTCGGCTTTTCCTCCCACACTTTAAAGAATATGTCATTAGATTTATAAAATTTACTTCGAGGACTGTTATATATCAAAAATGTGAAAAATATCAAATATGAATAATTTGTCATAAAATTTGTATTATATCGTGAATTTCAAAAAATGAAAATTATTTGATATCAGAAAGACATTCTTCGTATACAGAATGCAATTCGATATGTCTGATGTGCTCTCATGTCCCACAAAAAATACTGTCGAAACGCTCATTCCAGATCCCTTAATGCACTTCGTTTTGTATAAATCACAGAGTCTGCATGTGAGCTATCAACTAGTGTATTGCTATATTTATATCAGAATATCTCGTGGGATGAAAGGTTTCCTTTCTTTCAATCAAAATTCATTAGTTTAAAGCACGATTTCTAGTAGATTTTTACCAAATATTTAAAGACCTTCCTGATTCACTGAACATCACACTCAACATTGGATAAGTTGTTACTTATTTTGTATTTTGAATACATTTTAGTCGATTTCTTTGCGGATATTCTGAAATTTGTCGAAACAAGTTTCAATCTAATGGGATCTGCGGTGTACACACGTACCAATGTTTTGATTATAACCATGCATGTTTTTGATCAATAGGGGAAGTAATAATAGCAAGGACGACAGATGCTTCATTGATTTGTCTAATCTATAGTTGTTCTCTATCTTGAATTTGTAACCTTATTGTTTGTTTTTGAAAATGTCATGTTTCATAGTTGTCGTTATTGAACCACCAGGTTAAAATACATGGACATGATAAACACAAACCTTTACAACTTTTTATCATTTTAAAGTATTCGAAGCCACACAAATCTTGGACTTTGAGATAAATATTTCTATGTTCTAGCCATGGTAGTATCATAGTGCACAAGGGCGTACCAGGGACAAGGAGACGAACGTACATTGGTTAAATCTGTCAATGCTCAAAAACTACCAGCTTAATTTATTTCTTCTTTGCACAAAATGCACAAGAAATCAAAGAGCCGAAGAATTATCAATAAACCGACATCAAAGAGTTCCTATTAGATACAATGAAAACATCACGTCGTGTATCTAGTTCACTATTCACTCCCTAGTTTGCACACACTGTATAATTTCTGAGTGCTAATATTTTCGAAATAAATGCGTCAAAAAAAAAAAAAAGGATTGAAATTTGACAATTTTTCAATTTTGACCAACTTTTTGGATATATTAAGTTATACAAATAGTATATGGTCCTAATTCAAAACATCTGCTTTTGTGTATTTACAACATAAATATGCAGTTTTCATCGATTTGGAAATGTAAGGTGAGTTGTTATCATATGGTGAACGAAAAAAAATGTCATGGAAATTCATGCTTATGTTATCAGAAATCTGCTGTATTTGTTGGATTTTTTGCATAATATCCTTTCTGAAAATATAATACTTTTATGTACTTATCACCATTACTTTTTTAAGATACAAAACAATGTCTAAAACTTCCTACTTAGAGTGACCCTTTCTGCCCTCTTAATATTTTATTTGATGCTTTTGGCTTTCAGAAGCTATTCTAATATAATTTTTAAAACAATAATGACTGTGCAACTAACTTAGACTGTTTCGTTATTTGGTAAAAGGAATAATATCAAAGCTTTTATTACTTACAGATTTATAAACCCAACCCATTGCATAATACCATTTGTAACGGTCATTTACATATAGAGGCTGCTTTAACAAGAAGTCACCACAGTACCAGATATAATTGGACCTTCAAGGCAAACAGTTTATCCTTGTGACTAACATAAACATCGTATTGGAATTGTAATTTAAGAATATGTAGCTCCTACAATGGTTATCCAATACTTTCAGACACGACCAGGCTGGTATTTATTGAGACAATAAGACGATAAGCCCAACTGAGCTAACAATTGTATTATTCTAACGTGCGTTTTTCCCGTTATCGGTTCGCCCACGTGCAAGTGCAGTCAAGTACTTGTCGCTTAGTACAAGAGAAAGACATTGTTCTATTATTCGCAAATTATTTGATTACTTCAAATACTCTTTCCCTTTCCTTTGATCTTTATCACTACCAATTGATGACAATACTGCAAATTTTGTTAATAAATATGAGTTCAAATTAGTCGTTTTCACATGACCGTATAAAGTGGTTTAAAATCTAATTCTATTTGAAGATTCGGATAAATTTGGACCGATACTTTATTTATGATTCAAAATTGTTGTGTAGATGGTTTCCACCTGCGACATAATCATTATAATTTATAAGTAGGCATCCCATAAATAGGTTTCAGCCAAAAGTGTTCCTTTTAATTCTTAAGCGTCTTTTATTAATATATTCACAACACTATCGTTTTTCTCAGGATGAAACTGTATATTTAAGCAAACAGGACCATTAGTACAAAAGTAACCTTATACCTTGGTATCAATTAAATACAATACCTTTTAGACACATCCTGAAACTATTTATCTACTTCCAAAGTCCCTTTAGATTAGTAACATATACAGTATCTGTTCACTGTTTATATTTCATTGCCTCAGCCAATTCTCTTGTGAATGACGAACGAATAATTGAGGAAACCCAGTCTAGTATCATAGTTTTAAATCAGTTCAATGAGAGTTTGGAAGAATAATGGTATTGAACCTGCGTGCATATCACAAAATCTACCAATGTTTTAAGAGTTTTTGTTATCGACATTGACCTGTTTATTTTACAATTGCATGGAACTCATAAGTACAAACATGCTTTAGCTGATAAATCTCGAGATTAACCAGTTTATATATAAAAGAATCCGTTAATGCACTTTGTTGTTTTGTACAAATCACATAATCTGCATGTGAACTGTGAATATCACATAGGATAACGGTTTCCTTTTGTATAGCAATCAGTTTTCATTAGTTGAAAGGAAGATTTGTAGTTAATTTTGTACAAATCACAGAGTCTGCATGTGAGCTATCAACTAGTGTGTTGCTATATTTATATCAGAATATCTCGTGGGATGTACGGTTTCCTTTCTTTCAATCAGTATTCATTAGTTTAAAGCAAGATTTCTAGTTGATTTCCCCAAATGTTTAAAGACCTTCCTGGTTCACTGAACATCACACTCAACATTGGATAAGTTGTTACTTATTTGAATACATTTTAGTCAATTTCTTTGCGGATATTCTGAAATTTGTCGAAACAATTTCAATCTAATGGGATCTGCGGTGTACACACGTACCAATGTTTTGATTATAACCATGTATGTTTTTGATCAATAGGGAAGTAATAATAGCAAGGACGACAGATGCTTCATTGATTTTGTCTAATCTATCGTTGTTCTCTATCTTTAATTTAATTTGTAACCCTATTGTTTGATTTTGAAAGTGTTTCATAGTTGTCGTTATTGACAACCAGATTAAAATACATGGACATGATAAAAACAAACCTTTTCAACCTTTTATCATTTTATAGAATTCGAATCCATATAAACTTTAGACGTTGAGATAAATATTTCTATATGTTCTAGCCATAGTAGTATCATAGTACACAAGGGTGCACCAAACACAAGGAAACGAACGTGCATTGTTAAATCGATCAATGATCTTAATCTTAAACTATCAGCTTAACTTATTTCTTCTTTGCACAAAATGCACAAGAAATCAAAGAGCCGAAGAATTATCAATAAACCGACATCAAAGAGTTCCTATTTATTGTTAACACTTCATGTCTTGATTCTGAAAGTGTAACCTCTCGGCCGTGTCACGATAGGTGAGATTGGAATAATTAAGCATAGCAAGAACAAATATCATAAATTGATATCTTTTTTGCTTGCATATTACAATTCTGTCACACATGATGTTTTCATTTTATCAAGTTCACTATCCAAAATTATACAAACGTTCTAATGGCTACAATTGTTCTAATTTTGGTTCATTTTAAGATTAAAATTGTATTGTATTCCAAAAAAAAAAAAAAAAAAAAAAGGTTAAAACTAACAAAAAATGAGAATTCTCTTCTCGAGTGCCTTGGTGAATAAAATTTGGGGTCAACAATTTACAATAATATTTAGTCGGCAAACGATATTTCCGAGCCTGTCTGCAAGACAATTTTGAAAGTTTACCTGCCTCAACTCGGTAGTCTCGGAACGGTATTGCTTGTGTTACTTTTCTGTGAACAAGTAAGCCCTCATATAAAATTGTATTCATGTAAGTTGAACATAATAGCATTTATTTTCAGTATGGTATACTGTATTCAGCAGACACAGATATCGGAGATTCTTCTGTCTTTACCAATAACAACGGGTTTATATTGATACAATGAATATTTTAAATACATTTGAATTAGTTTGGCCCCCGTCGGGGATAACGGTTTTATCTGAGAAAATAATGTGATAGAAATAGTCTTAATTGATACATATTTTATTCATACTTTGAAAGAAAGTACCATCTGCAAAGACATGAAACATTTGTTTATTTTTGGTCATTGAACTGCGGAGAGATCATAAAAGATTAAAGAAGCTTGATCAAACTGTGCATTTTCTGTAATCTGTGACGTCTACTTAGAACACTCTTGGTTCTTATTTATCTCAGAGTTGGTTGAGTGGGCAGAGAGCTTTTCCTTATTCAAGATGGTTAATACATGCATAGTGCATAAGGATTTTAATATTAGGCCATAAAATATTGTACCAGCAAACTGTTTCTTTGCTTGTAGCAAGGGTGGATGTGTATTTGTTGGGGGATGTTTTGATGATTTTGCAAACATATATTTAAAATGTTCTGAATTTGTTTCAGATAATTTTATTCAAATTGGTCGGTTGGTCCGTAAAACAAAATATGTGTAGCGCAGTATGTACACATTCACATGAAAATTAACAATTTGGGTTCAAAAATGGATAGAACAAAACAAATGTCCACCGCCAAACCCGGAACGTCAGATTATGAACCCACATGACCAACAACTAGCACGCCAATTTTTAGATTGTAATGACGTTTTACGAAAACAAAATTAATATCATAGCCACGTGAGGAATAGAGTGAAAAGTAGACTTTACATTGGGTGCACTGTCAAAGTAGACTTTTGATTGGGGCGCATTATCACACTGTTATCACACCCCAAAGGATTTAGACTAGTACAATATTGCTTGATAACATATATAAACTTTAAATTATTTGTTTATGTTTCGTATTTATATTTTTGTTGTTGCACCCCCCCCCCTTTCAGCAGGAAAATATTATAAACTTAATACTTCCGCGATTACTGACACACATCTCAAGAACTTAATGCAACTTATAAATATATTAGTACAATTTGTGACTAATACGATCAGTGCATCACCAGCTTTTATCCATAAATAGATACGACTACAAGACCGTGAAATACGGTCAGATTTCCGGACGTATCGCTGACAATTTTTTCTCAAGTGGATGGCGACAGATATCAGATAAAAATCAAACCTCTAGCTTGATGTAATAATGATCACAACATCTAGATATTATTTATTCAGTAATTAGCTTTTGAATTCTCAGAATCATTAAACTCGGACAACTTGTGCGAGCTCACAAACCACACCATCCTCATCTACTTTACAAAAAAAAACAAAAAAAAAAACGTACGTTATGGTTATCAAATGGAACAAAAATAAAAGATACATTATTTTAAAATATTCAGATTAAAAATGCTGGAATTATTCCAATATACCGTATGCCCAGAAACCATCGTTGCACAATTAATACTCCTACGCTGGGTAATGCATAAAACCATGGATTACAAGCCAAGACTAGAAAAAAATAACAGAAAAGTAAAAATATCATAAGTAACCCAGTATGCTTTATGGTAAACTATCACCAATTCTGCTATATGCGCTCGTATGTGGTATTGCAGAATCTAAATGAGATTAAATTGACAAGAAACAAGAAATGAATTAATTAAGAGAATGAATAAAGAATCAATGACATGGTGTGAAGCGAATACATTATGCAGATACATACACATATAAATTGTGTAAAAATGATACATACGATTTTTGTTATCGTATTTTCTGTGAATTATTATGACCATACTGATTCCGCAGCCAGAAAATTACCCAGGAGGATTTTCCTCAATTTTAAACAAACACTCAAAAGCCCCAGACTAAAAGGGCTTTGGCCAAAGATTTACAGATATTTGCCTTGACATGGGTGGCTATTCTAAAAAATGGTCGTTTGGTTGGAGATGTTGTAGCAGTAGGAATTTTGCCATAAATGGGTCCTAAGAGCAAATATTTATCTTTTTAGTGAACACAAAAGTGGGTCTTTCTAACGCAACTTTCATTTTTACCAAACTGTCTTCAGTTGCAACAAAACAACGCGACATACAACATGTACAAATATGAATCAACAAAGGTAATCAGAGCTACGGACGGTCAGAGACAGACACAGGTATCCACAATCGTAGACTAAGAAAGGAAAATATCTGTATCTCTGGATACATAGCAATACAATCAATTATGCTTTTAACATTTATTGAGGAACATTATTGTGCACATAATTTTACAGTGACTTACAAATTAAGTACTTGTAATACATTGATATATTGGAGCACTATAATACATTGTGTTAAGATTAACATTTTTTTAAAAATCAGGATAGCAAATAAACCTCAAGATTTCTGTTTTCATTTGTGAATTTACCAGCACAAAGTAAGTCTACATCAGACGCCAATAAAACGTCAGCATACAAATTAAACATCCAATTAGCCAAGAATAAAAGCGTGTCAAGAAAGGGCTGTCGATGTCCATCACTGCAAAGAAAATCACAGGTAAACCTTTTTAGCCAATACAGGTTCCCGATATTAAGTGCTAAAGCTTGTAGTTATCAATTTTAAAACAGACTGATAAGCGTCAATTCATCCTCTGTCATAGACACATCTAACAAGTCTTGAATTTGGGGCATACTCCGGATCAGTCGAGTTGTTTTTTGGCTGAACATTATTTTGTTCAAATATAGGAAAGGCGATATAATGAGCGTTTGAGGGGATTTTTTAATTGTTTGTTAGCTTTGAAAGACATTAAATGTTTTGAAACGGAAAGAAAATTTGTAGGAAATTTATCGGATGAGACATTATTGCAGTATTATTATAAATGTTGAGTGTAATGTAATGAAAATAATAATAATAATGAATGGTTCTTATGAGGCGCGAAATCTTCCGAGGAACTCAAAGCTCGCAATACATGAAAATGACAAACCAACAAAAAAGCAAATAATTCTGTGAATTCTGTAAATATATTTTTCTACAAAAACAAAACAAACAAAAAACACCATGCGGATGGTTATCGAAGGAAACAAAACAAAAAACGGTATTTTAAAATATTCAGAATACAAATGCAGGAATTATCCCAATATATCGAGGGTTGAGAGCCAAAAAGCCTCACGATCACATGCTCCCACAAAATGAGCATAATGTTGCCAGGGCACTATAAAAGATTGAGTCCATTAATCATGACAAAATTCAATAGAAAACAAAAGACAGTGTGGAGGAAATATTGATTTTTGAAGACTAAAGCAAGGAGCCAACTTTATGCTCATTTTCTGAGAGCTGGTCATAGTGAGTTACGGCTTTCTGGTTCTGAACCCTCGATATGCCGAGAAACCATCGTTCACAAATACTCTTATACTTGCATGGTAATACATAAAACCATTGATTATAAGACAAGGCTAGTTCACTGAAAGGAAAAAACACAGAAAAGTAAAGAATATAAAAAAATACCCCAGTATTCTTTGTGCTATACTATCACCAATTCTCCGATATGCGCTCGTATGTGGTGTTGCAGAATCTAAATGATATTAAATTTACAAGAAACAGAAGAAATTAATGAATTAAGAGAATGAATAAAGAATCTATGACATGATGTGATGCGAATACACTGCGGCAGAATTGCAGATACATACACGATATGTACAAATGATATGTACGATTTTTATTATCGTATAATCTGTGAATTATTATGACCATGTCATATATAAAATAACCTTTTAGCAAAGTACTCTGCGACATTTTGACAATCAACTTGCATGTATTTGAAAAGCACTGATTCCGCAGCCATGTATTGTGCAGTGTCTTCTTCGGTTCAGAAAATTATCCAGAAAAAAGTTTTGTCAAATATTCAAAATCATTAATCTCAGATGTCAGAAATATGACAGGTTTCGGATTTCGAGGTTTCCTCAATTTCAAACAAACACTTAAAAGCCTTTAGACTAAAAGGGCTTTGACCCAAGACCTCAAGATATTTGCCTTGACATGGGTAGCTATTGTTATTCATCCATTCCATGACATCATTTTAAGATATAAATTCCTTCGACTTAAGGGGAACCATTAATAAATCTTTAATGCCATCGTCTAGACGGCTTTATCGTCAATAAAGCAACATAATTATAACGCCTTTTGTGACTGCACTGTTAACATATCTAAAAGAATAATTTACCTACACGGTTAATGCAAGTGTTTAGCTTTTTTGTAAATTTGGCAAAATTCTGGTCTGTGGAGGAAATGAAGTAAAACAGCGACCCGGTATTTTAAGTATTTGACTTTAAATTCACGCTCTTCTGCATGTAAATTATCGTAATAACTGTAACTTTCTTTTTGCCCACCCCGGCACTCCAAAAGTAAAATGACATGGAGGCTTTAACAATTGGGTCTAGCGCGGATAATTGCTACAAACTTGGGGCTCTTCTAGATAAGATCCTAAAAATGTGTTCTTTTGAGCGCAGATTCTAGAAAGTTTAGTCTGTTGGTTGCAGATATTGTAATCAGTGTGCTTCGACTATATTTATAAATACATATTTATAAATACGCACGTGACCCATGGGCACGACATACCAAGACCACCAAGTGTGACCAAATCCCCTACGTACTGACCTCTATACAGACAGGATAGGAAGTTTTGAGATAAATTTCATCAAATTTCACCTTCGACTTAAGGAGGAACCATCAATAAATCTTTAATGCCATTGATTTTCTAGACGCCTTTATCGTCAATAAACCAACATAATTACAACGTGTTTTTTATCGACGGAAACGTTTTCAATAATATCACAAAGTTAAAAAAAAAATAAACAAATTTTATTGCACAATCTGGTGTCGTTTACTGCGTTTGCATTCAAAATGTACAGGAAGACCACCCGCCGTGCCGAAGGTCACTTCCAGACTACCTGTCTACAAGCTGTTATGGCAGCGCCGAGGTGGTCACGTGCGTATTAATAATATTGTCGAAGCCCACTGTTAGTAGTAGGAGTTTTGGCATAAAAGGGTCTTGGGAGCAAATATTTGCCTTTTTGGAGAACATCAAAAAATGGGGTCTTTCTTACGTAACTTTTAATTTTACGAGGTGCAGGACATACAAAGATGAATCAACAAAGGTAAACAGAGCTTCAGATAATCAGAGGCAGACACAAACTAAGTAAAGAAAATAAATAATGCATTGTTTAAATATCTGTATCTCTGGATTTGTCTAGGATACTTAGCAATAAATAATGCCTTCGTTCAAACATTCTCTGACAGTATATGTACATTTTAAAGTGACTTTTCACAAATTAAGTATTTTGGTTTTTGTAATACATCGATATATTTGAGCACTAATAAAGACATTACGATAAGATTAACATCGGGTTGGGTTTTTTTTCAATTATGATAGCAAATAAACCTGAGATTTCTATTTTCATTTCTGAATTTACCAGCACAAAGCAAGTCTACATCAGAAGCCAATAAAATATTAGCACACACATTAAACAGCCAATTAGCCAAGAATAAAAGCGTGTCAAGAAAGGGCTGTCAATGTCCATCACTGCAAAGAAAATCACAGGTAAACCTTTCTAGCCTAAATAGGTTCCCGATATTAAGTGCTAAAGCTTGTGTATAGTTAGCAATTTTGAAACAGATTGATACATGTCAATTCATCCTCTGTCATAGACAAATCTAACAATTTCGGGGCTGAACGTCTTTTTAAAATAATATATAAGGGGAAATGATGAGCGTTTTAGGTGATTTTTTTATTTTTATTGCTTTGTAGTTTTCAAGGACATTTGTTTTGAAACAGAAGGAAAATTGTAAAAAAAATTTATAGATACATTATTGTACATGTAGTTTTATCATATGTTGAGCATACGCATATTACTCTAGTCAGCAGCATGTTATTGAGTCGAGTTATACACCTATCCGACTTCGCCATTACTGCGGTGTCCCCGATGTAAAACTGCGGTGTCCCGAGGTCGGGGGTTCCATCCATTATTTATTTTGTGCTATATAGTATTGTACCTGGGAATTGTACACAACAGTGATATTCAATACACAATCATGAGTATTGAATTACGAATTAAATCTCCCGCTCTGGTACATCTGTGTTGCCGTCAATAGAGGGCCAAATACAGTAAACGCTTCTCGGATCGGTGTATAGTCTCTGTTGTGACATCTTGCCTTCTTTTTACAAGAATAGATTCCAATGCATCAGCATTCTGATCACGTCGTGGAATATCTTTTTAACCATTCATTCGAGCCTTTCGGCCCTATGGACAGACGACGTGGTTGCATGCACTACTTGTGACGTTGAACGTCTGCATTACCCTGCGTGGTGAAGTCAAATTTAAGGGAAAAAAGTGAAATAAATTATGTAGCTTTGCTAATCCCAAGTACCGTGTATACGAAGGAGATTTGACTTTGAATTTAGTTTATCATTGTACACATTTATGGGTGTCTTGGTTTCATCACATTATTTTGAGTACAGTAGCCGGTGTCGTTTTCTTATACCCAAATAATTCACTTGAATTTGAAAGCCAGAAAACAATCTATGGCATTACAAAATGTAATCAAGTTACTAATTGAGGGTTAAATAATGTATAGTCCTATACATTGAGAAAAAATCGCAAAGCAATGTGGTGCATTATGGTGTGGATTGTAAACTAGTAATTCTAATACTTATCATGAATACCCTGGTTTTTTTAAATAATCTGCAAGCATCCTACGAGTGGTGTTTCTGTTCATTTAACATAATAATAATAATAATAATAATAATAATAATAATAATAATAATAATAATAATAATAATAATAATAATAATAATAATATAATAATAATAATAATAATAATAATAATAATAATTCAACAGTCATTGTAAGTCTTATTTCAGAAACAAAAATGTTCTGTCAGAGACACTCTGTTTGACTGTACAATTAGAGTCAAGCGGTAGCATGATCAGCAAGTTTTAAAAAAAACGACTGATAAAGAAGAATAAACAGATGCACCGCGGGACTATATTTACACGAAACAAAACGCTATTGTTCTATGATATTTTTCGCTGGGTACAAAATATATCTAAAACTATATGCTAAATCTTATTTACTGTCCATAGTGTAATATTTTAATAACTCATTAATTCAAAAAGTTACACCAATCTTACAGTCAATCCGATTGTTTGATAATATACAATCATTCTTGCTTCATTTTACGCGGTATTTTATAGCCAAATTTAGTGGCAAATCATAGCTAATCATACTGATATCCAGAATCTTTCGACACTGCTACAGTCATACATGGCTGTCACTGTCGCACTACTTTTGAGATTCACTTCCAAATATACCCTAGCATTTTCCTGGATACCCTCCATACAAATTCTGGATCCCATTCGCCAAAAATCAAGTTTTTCACAATTCTTTTATTCTTTCCGGACCACAGCACACATTCATATTAATAAATACTCCACTTTTACACGTCGTTTTATCGAGACGTCCCCGTGGCGAAGCGGTTAAGGCCATGGACTTCTAATCCATTTATGAATTTTTGCTCAAGTTCGAAACTTCCCACCACTTTTTTTTTCAATGTTTTATTAACCAGTTTATTGTCATAAATCAAGAATAACACCATTTTGAACACCGATTGCTATGGTGATATTATTTTTTTTTCATCAAACAAACAATTTATCAGTGGCTCTGTTCACAGCTCAGAGTGAAATTATATTTGGAATAAATGTTATAAATTGTCACAAATTAAAATCACAAACCGCGAAAGATAACCAACAACTGCCGCTAAATATTGATATCCAACAAGATTTCCCCACAGGGCTATAAAGAACCACAACCCGCGAAATTTGGATATCCAATAGATTGCCCCGCAGGGCTACAAAGAATCACACACCACGAAATATGGATATATCCAACAAGCTTAAATTATAAATTAGCTCCCGATAGAGGGCAGGGCTTGATAAGGGAAATTCAAATCACAAACCGCGAAAGATCGCCGACAACCGCCTTTTAATAGGGATATCCAACTAGATTGCCCCGCAGGGCTACAAAGAACCACAAACCGCGAAATGTGGATATCCAACCAGATTGCCCGTAGGCCTATCGATTATAAAGAACCACAAACCGCGAAATATGGATATCCAACAAATTAAGACCACAAACCGCGAAAGATCGCCAACAACTGCCGCTCAATATTGATATCCAACTAGATTACCCCGCAGGGCTATAAAGAACCACAAACCGCGAAATTTGGATATCCAACAAGCTTAAACTATAAATTAGCTCCCGATAGAGGGCAGGGCTTGGTGAAAACAACAAACCACGAAAGATCGCCGACAACCGCCGCTTAATAGGAATATTCAACTAGATTGCCCCGCAGGGCTATAAAGAACCACAAACCGCGAAATTTGGATATCCAACCAGATTACCCGTAGGCCTATCGATTATAAAAACCACAAACCGCGAAATATGGATATCCAACAAATTAAGACCACAAACCGCGAAAGATCGCCAACAACTGCCGCTCAATATTGATATCCAACTAGAAATTTGGATATGCAACTATTGCCCCACAGGGCTTCAAAGAACCACAAACCACAAAAAATGGATATCCAACAAGCTTAAACTATAAATTAGCTCCCAATAGAGGGCAGGGCTTGATGAGGTAAATTAAAACCACAAACCACCAAAGATCGCCGATAACCGCCGCTTAATAGGGATATCCAACTAGATTGCCCCGCAGGGCTACAAAGAACCACAAACCGCGAAATTTGGATATCCAACTAGATTGCCCGCAGGCCTATCGATTATAACGAACCACAAGCCGTGAAATATGGATATCCAACAAATTAAGACCACAAACCGCGAAAGATCAACAACAACTGCCGCTCAATATTGATATCCAACTAGATTGCCCCGCGAAATTTGGATATCCAACAAGCTTAAACTATAAATTAGCTCCCGATAGAGGGCAGGGCTTGGTGAAAACAACAAACCACGAAAGATCGCCGACAACCGCCGCTTAATAGGAATATCCAACTAGGTTGCCCCGAAGGTCTATACAAAGAACCACAAACCGCGAAATTCGGATAGCCAAGTAAATTGCCCCGCAGGGCTACAAAGAATCACTAACATTAAAACACGATTATCTTGCCTAGTCGGGGCATTTAGACGCTTCCGTAGTATAGGCTTAAATATATGCGCATTAACCAGTTCCGACTTGAAGTAGGCCTAAATCGGACTTACTCTCTGTGTCTATCTGGCATTGTCTACATTGGGTGTGCGTTGTTCATATTTACATTTTCTTTACATATTTGCGTTGCCTTGAATAATTAAAGTGTATAAAAATGTATCTTAACATTACAGTCACGCGTGACGAGCAAGTTTTAAAAATAAACGACTGATAAAGTTTTGTTAATTTATCTTTTATTGTCATGAATCAAGAATAGCAATCTCAAACATCTATTTTTCGTTATATTATTCGTTTTATGGAGCACTTCGTAACCTGATGACTTTCCAAGCTTGGAGCTGATTGGCTACATTCATAAAAAGAAAAGAAATCTAATAAAAAAAAAACGTTGACAACGTAAAGAAATCAGCAAGTTTAAAAAACCCACCTCGGCTCACTTTTTGAAACTTGGTCCCATTTTGAACACCAACAGCAAATCAGTGTTTTTATTTTATTTCAACAGAATACAGCGTTTCCAACAAGATTACAAGCCTACTTGTTATTTGTTTAATTCAATCATGAATCATGATTATTATAAAACAAAACACAATAGGATATTGGTTTACCATGCAAGAACAAGATAATAATTACCCTTTTAGGTCGTTTCAGAAAGCTTACAAATTAATATCGCATTTGCACATTAAAGATACATAACACTTCTGGAAATGTTTTAAATTTATATAAATATGATAACGTTGAAATCAGTACCTTTTACAAATGGGACCAAGTTTCAAAAAGTGAGCCGAGGTGGGGTTTTTTAAACTTGCTGATTTCTTTACGTTGTCAACGTTTTTTTGGTAGATATCAAAATTCACAGTGAGTTATATAATAAAATTACTACTTTGTATTGAATGGAATGGTCATTGAAATCACACTAACACACAAAGAACACACCCATCAATTGCGGGTGTGAAGAGATACTTGTGATTGGAACTGTGGTTTATATTATATTTGCCCAAGCGTGATGCAATTCTTCGCTTGCACAAACCGTCCTAGTGGTGTGAAATTGTGTTGTTTTTTGGTTAGTATTGAGTAATTTGCTTTGGTAACGTTTATTGTTTCAAATTATGAGCTCATAATAACAATGCTTAACTCCCCGTACCTGTAAATAACTTCCCGTACCTGTAAATAACTCCCCGTACGAATGTTGAAATACCATCACGTTTCTTAACATGACAAATCAGTTTGCTTGCATACACTTTTTTTCCAATTCTTCAAGCTCGTCTTCCTTGAAGCAAGGCTTCTTTTGTTCACGCCCAACCTTTGCCAACTCCTTGAAGGAATCTTAATCATCAAATACAAAATGTAAACTTTATTGCCTAAACCATGTATTATTAGATAGTTGAAAGCACATATAGATCAAGTATTGCTACATTTTAATATTAAATTACAACAAAAATAAGGTGCAACCTGCTGCATCATTTTATAACAAGTTAAGCTAGAATTATGACGTAAATTATTTCAACTTTGTCATCATGGTCATTGTGTCTATCTGGTCAAATTAGATGTCTTAAAATGTTCCCTCCGTGTCACCAATGAAATCAACAGAATGTCTTTTTCCGGGCGGGAGAAGAGTTCTTTTACGTTTACAACTTAGAATTAGATTTCCGTGCTTTCCCCTCTGGCTGGCGTTAAGAAAACAACACGAATAACCCGAGGATAAAAAAGCACAGAACCAAAGCAAAGATAAATACAATGTAGAATACGTAAGAAAACACTAACGTTTTGCTTGCTAAATGAATAAATCTTACAGGTTTAACAGAATAATGTTTAGAGTGTATCAAGATAATATAAATATGAAGACTATATGCTAATCCCGTTTACGCTCTCTAAATGGAGTAAATCTAATTTAACGAGTGTTTTTATTTTACATGGAGAGCAAAATCGAATTTGAAGATGAATTTACGGACCTTGTTTCGCGCATCACGAGCTAACACAGCTTTAAACCTGGGGCAAAAAATTGTCAATTTGTTGAAAGTTTGACAAATTGCACGGATGTTAGGAATGACAGTCATCACAATGAAGCCCACTATTTCGAATGAACTTCTTGTGATCTACTTTAAAGTTAGCACTACCTAGCTATATTATATTTTGAAAATTCTTCTTTTAATAAAATGCAGATTCTTGTAAATCATCTCTTAATTAAACGCAGTCACATGTTATGTTATCACGGATACTGCATGTAGGTCTGTTTTGTATGAAGTAAAATGTTTCGTTGATTCAAATGTTATTCTGACCATTTCATATTGATCGAAATGTTTATATTAACCATTACATGAACACGATCACTTGTTTAACATGTCATGAAATCAATGAAAAGTCAAATAAATCATAATAACAAAAAATAGCAACACACTGGCATTTCTTGTAAATGCTGCGGTTCATTGCTTTTTTAACAGTAAACATTACATAGTTAACCAATAATCAAATCACATGAATAAATGTATTACCAATTGCTTGTCAGGTGTCGAAATAAATTATTTTTTACCTTGTGGTGTTCACATCTCTTGCAGATCATCAACTAAAAGAAACTTTAGTTCTATTTTGGGAATGTTTCATTAACTTTGGCTTGTCAATTCACGAATGGTTACGTGTTTATAATGAAATATCAATATGAAATTGGAACTATAATTCCCGTTTCAGATTATTATTTTTTTACGACATGGCCCAACTGGGCATTAACAGCAGATACAGAATAAATCATTTAGAAGCTGCTGACGAGGAAGCACCCAGAAAGCGATTAACCTCCCTGCTGAAGCTGGCCCCTGATCTAATGGCTGGAATCTGGGCAGGAAGAGAATCACATAATTGGGCTGTAGATGGTAGAAATGATCTTTCATGGCTGACAAGGTTTGATCTTGGGACTTCCACTGCTAGGTCATGGGACAGACCGTGACAACATGGGATCATGGACATTGATATCTGGCATCAGCTGGCATAACAACTCCTTGTAGAACATACTATTTAAAATATAATGATTTAAACTACTGGATGAAATTCATACACCGAGACAGGTGGCAGGTAGAAATCCGAGATTTAAACGTGTTCGATCCTTTTGATGTCATTACTGGAGTTCTATAGGGCGATGCTCTGGCTTCATTCCTATAGTCTTTCTACTGACGTTCCTCGTGCTCGCCACTCGAGACGTAATCCTACTAAAGTGTTAAATGACTTGGAGTTTGCTGATGACATTGCCCTGTTGGAATTCACTATTCCCCGGGAACAAGCTCAGCTCACCAGTACAACAGCAGCAGCATATAAGATCACAGCCTCATAATTAGCGTACCCAGGACAGAGTATCATCTCCATTTAACACTTCAAATCTATAATTAACTCATCAGCCATGTGACAAATTTCAAATATCTTGGCTCCAAAATGACATCTGCTTCAAGCGACCTTAAAAGACGCAAGGTGAAGCTCACAATCCATCTCGGCAAAGGTCAAACTATTCTACATTACCTGCGTCCTATATCCTTTATCCGTGTAAATCCTGGTTGCTATCACAAGACGTGGAAAACAAACGCTTTTGTTACATCATGCTACAGGATTATGCTAAATACTAAACGGACAGATCCTGTACCAAACACCATCATGACATGACCAACAATGAGCCTCTTATCAACTGTGTATATCGCCAGCTGAGATTCTTGGGGCACATCCTTCAAGGGTACGCTCTCTTCATACCACCTCATTGTGTTTTTTGTGACTGTAAGTATATTATTGGAATAGGTGTGAAAGTATCATCATTTTTTGCATCGTTGTTGCCGCAAATGATATGCCAGCTGTCTCCGAGTCTATAGTTGACGTATTGGAACAGGATGTTACTTGCTGAGGGTCGTCTGGGACTTAATGAGCGCAACTGATCAGCCACAAGACCAAGACTGACTGACAAGATATCCTATACTTTTATATTCGTTTGAATTATATACCAGTGTGGTAAATGAGTGAACTTTAGAATTTGGTCCTGCTAGATCATAACATTACAAGCAAGTCTTTAAAAATTTAATTTTTGTTCTAAATCTATTGAAGCTTTAAGCACCAATTACTTTGGTTAATTTGAAATGGTCAAAATCCTCAAGTAATATTAGATAACATTTGAATAAACAAACTTGTAGAAACCGACCAGCATGCAGTATACGACATGTGACGTGACTGCATTTAGCAAGAAGCACATGAATACGACTTTATTAAAAGAAAAATCAAAAAACACTATTACATAGACATATTGAAAATAGTGGGCTTTATTGTGATAGCTGTCATTCCTAGCGTCCATTCAATTTGTCAAACTTTTAACAAACTACCCAATATTTTGCCCGAGGTTTAAAAGTGTGTTAATGCACGAAACACGATCCGAAAAATCTTCAAATGAGATTTTGCTCTTTATTTAAAATAAAGACAACTATTAAATTAGATACTTGCTTAATTCCATTGAGAGAGTGTACAAGATTAGCCTTCATGAAGAATAAATTTAATATAATTATTTATTTAAACGTCAGCGTTTTCGTATCTGCCCTCCATTGGTTTGCTTTGGTTCTGTGCTTTTCTATCCTCAGATTGATTGTGTTGGTTTCTCAGCGCTTCAGCCAAAGGGGAAAACAAAAAAATGAAAATTCATTGTAAGCGTAAGAGAACTCCGTTGATTTGATTGATGACATGAAGAGACCATTTCAAGTCATCTAATTTGATGAGTTTGCGGCAATGACGACAATGACACAGTTGAAATAATATTTACGTCAGAATACTCGTATTAACTTGTTACAAATTGATGCAGCAGGTTGCACCTTATTTTGGTTGTAATTTAATATTACAAGCGACGTAGCAATACTTGTTGATCTGCAATGTGCTTTCCACTATCTAATAATACAAGGTTCAGGCAATAAGGTTACCTTTTGTATTTGACAAGGAAGAATTCCTTTAAGCAGTTGGCAAAGGTGGGGCGTGAACAAAAGGAGATTTGCTTTAAGGAATATGATCTGAGTAGAGTGTGGCGGAAGTGCTTTCTCATGAACCAAAGCTATACCGTACCGGTAGTGAATGAAACATTTTAACATATGAAGATGAAGATATCAATAAAACAAACGGTGTTTCAATTAGATTCGTCAAAATTAAGCAATTTTGGTTGTCACATAACAAACCCATTCACCTAGAAACACTGGCGTTTCTTGTAGATGCTGCAGCTTATTGCTTACTTAATAGTAAACATTATACGTAATTACGAAATAGTCAAAACATATGAAGACATTTATTGGCCAATTGCTTGTCAAGTGTCAAAATAATTAATTCTTCTCTCGGGATATACTCATTTCTTGAAGATGCTCAACTAAGTAAATGCGGATTCTATCTTGGGAATTTTTCATTAACGAAGTCTTGTCAAATCATAAATGGTTACGTGTTTATAATGGCTAAACAAGACATTCAACTAAATAAAGAGGTACAGTTTGCCATCCTTAAAACGTAGAACATCATGTACAAACTAAAAATAACAGATAGATGAAGTAATTTACAAAGAAATTGACATATTTAAGAGAGATTTCTTTCTTTGTCAAGTTAGATTAGTTTGTTCTTGTTACAAAAACGTATTTTTATCTATTCTGTGTAAATGTACGAAACTTACGGAAAAGTTTACCCCAACAAACATAATGTGAGTTTGTATGAACTTTGAAGAGTGTGGTTTCCTTTGATAACATAATAAGCTCTAGGTGTCCCAATAAAGTTTAATGCTTCAGAAAACAATTTCTCAATAAATAGGTTACCGAATTAAAAAAAAGAGGTGATATCTGTCCTGACATTATTCCCGGCATTATTCAAGGTGACTCCATTGAAAGCTAATACATAAGATAAGAAGTCCATTGGAGATATACTGTGCCTTTAAATTAGTGTTGATTATATCCCTTTTGCGGCATATCCCATAGGATCAAAAGATTGTTAAAGTAAAAGAAACAATCGAAAGTAGATCAACAACTTTCTGCTCCTTATGGAAAATAAATACAAATTTGCCCTGTACTTTATATGGACAAATAAATATGTATAAAAAGATTGGTTTGGTCCAAAACAAAGCAACCGTCAACATAGCTAGCCCAATTTGGGGTTTCTTTTAGTCCACAACTGAGTCAATGAGTCAGTATGTCGAATCAAACTGAATATATACATATTGTTTGTTTGTTTTTTTATCTATTGAAGTTTTGATTTGTGTACTCAATTATCGATTATTGATCAATCGAATATCGATCGATCTATCCATTATCAACAACCGATTAGGCCAATTTAAGGGATCTAAAATGAGCGTTTATTGTGTTTCGACAGTATTTTTTTTGGGACATGAGAGCACCTCAGACCTATCGAATTGCATTCTGAATACGAAGCATGTCTTTCTGATATCAAATAATTTTCATTTTTGAAAATCACAATATAATACAAATTTTATGACAAATTATAAAAATTTGATATTTTTCAAATTTTTGATATATAACAGTCCTCGAAGTAAATTATATAAATCTAATGACATATTCTTAAAGTGTATGTAGCAGGGAGGAAAAGCCGACGGTCAATTGAAAATTTTGACCTTTCATATTGAAGATATGGATTTTTTCCCAAAAAGACCTAATTTTTTTTTTGGCGTTTTGGGAAAAAAAATCCATATCTTCAATACGAAAGGTCAGAATTTTCAATTGATCGTCGGCTTTTTATCCCACCTACATACACTTGAAGTATAAATCATCAGATTTATAAAGTTTACTTCAAGTACTGTTAAATATCAAAAATATCAATTTTAATGATTTGCCATAAAATGTGTATTAAATTGCGAATTTCAAAAATCAAAATTATTTGATATCAGAATGACATTCTTCGTATTCAGAATGCAATTCGATATGTCTGATGTGCTCTAATGTCCCACAATAAATACTGTCCAAACGTTCATACCCCAGCCCTTAAATGATTCTAATTTAAAATGTTGGGACAAAAATGCATATGGGAACATGTAGAGGACTCAAGCAAATTTCACACGCATCAGCAAAATGTTTAACTATAAAAAGAAGGAAAAAGAACCAGAGACGACCTATAATGCTCGACCACCGGCCGAATTAGGCAACATAATTATTAATCTCTTCATATTCAAGCACGAACGATACGTTCTTTCACTCTATAAGTTAAAGTCATAATGTATGAATTTCGGTCAAATTTTAATTTTGTCAAAACTTATTATTACGTAATATTATAGGCAAAATGTGTAATTCTCGTTCATAAGAGCCAACTTGGGTACGTACTACGCAAAGACCACACGCTTACACACTTGTATGGTACCACATCATGAAGACTGTCCTAACCAAAGACCAAACGCTTACAGAGCAAGCACAGTTTTTGAGAATTGACCAATCACTCTCTTCGAATACGGCAGTCGCTAGGCAAGGTCGAGTTCAGTCATGAAGCAGATCGCACGATCGTGTTATTCCACGAAAAGTACGCTGACGCAACAGTACGCAGAAGATATATCCTCTCATGACCGAGAATTAGATATTTGCCTATACTAACAAGAATTGTCAATGAGGTTTTCTAATCGAAATTTAGCCGAAATAATGAACATTTTGCCGCTTAACTGTGGAGCTCTATGGTGAAATTGGCGAATAAAACCCGGGCTTTATTATAAAAACTCTAATATTGACTACAATTAAAGCTCTTTAGGCTGTGAAAAAATAGATGTCAATATTTTAGGCGAAGTAAAAATGTAATCAGGATTCAGTGGAAATGGTGAAAATCTGTACATAATATCTACAAAGAAGACATAAATAGACCAATTTGATGTGACCGTAAAATACCATTTGGTCACTTCAGATGCCTTAAATTGAAGCTGGCTTACATCAAAATTAACAATTATGTAAAAGGAAAAAATAGCTGCTTCACTCCAACAAAGTCCGTTGCTTTTTCGCAAAGAAACGATAAGAGCGTATAGGAAAAAGCTAGTCCACATGGGCATCATCTGGACTAGCTTTTACCCCCCCCCCCCGTCATAAACAAGTCGAGCGACTAGTATAAACTAGTCGAGCTGATTTGACTAGCTTAAAGCCAATCGAGCGAAACTAGTCAAACAAGACCGACTATGGAAAAGCTAGTCGAGTGACTAGCCTAAACTAGTAACTAGCTTTGCAAGGGGCATTGTGAAATCTCACAACAAAATAGCGCCCTCAATTTTGGTCAAAGTCCAGTTTTCAACATGTACGCAATGTTAGCCATACAAAGCTTTTAAAAATCAGTATTTTCATGTAAAATTTTACGATTTTGTAATTTATGTCTGGATCGAGACATTAATTCCCTCACACAGCTCTATATGAGACGAGCTTAATGCAGCGCTCACAATATGTCTTTTATTGTCAATTTTATAGATTTTGTCCCCTAAATTCTGTAAATAAGTATCGTTCTCTGAGTATTTCAATCTATTATAAAGCGAAATTTTGCGAAATTTTGCTTGACTATGTAAAAGCTACTTCAAATAGGCAACACTTTGGCTAGGTTTACCTAGTTGGGCTTTCTAGTTGAGGTTTTCAGTGTTACTTGTGATGATGAACGTACCCCTACATTACCAAGTATATGTGAAGTCAAAGATGAGAGATGTTCCAAGTTAATCCCGAATACCATATAGCCATATAAAAGGCGACTTGATGTAAGGATAACTAGCTCAAATTAGATTCTTATGCAAGTTATACATAGACAAAGATTATACGTGCTTTAAACACCTCACTCAGTACATTGCATCGTAAATCGCAATTAGGTTTACAAGATGTGTGTCTTATAATTAGCCGTCTTCAGATTTTATAACTGTGCGTGCCGCATTATACATGAGACTGATTTCTTCAAAATTAGTTTGTGAACCTTCATTAACATTTTTGCAAGTTTGCTTGAAGCCACGATTCTTATTTACAGAATTTAGGATATCATATGAATATCATCATTGCATCGATGTGTAACTTGTCTAGAAACACTTTACAATAATTTAAATTAATAAATGTCTATATAGCTTGATAAAAAAAGGTGAAACATTGTGCAACTTGAGTCATCAGGATCCGAAAGCTCATTGATTTGACAAGAATTTTAATAATTAAATGAATATACCATAGTTGTGATAAATATTACAGATTTACAAATAACTATTACACTACTGATTTGACTTAAATCTTCAAGTGACCTACTTGCGAGTTGTCTTTATTTGTCTTCAATGAACACATAAAACCAAGTGTATTGCTATTATTGTACATTCCACCCAGTTTATAGGAGATATCAAGTGATGAATTGGAAATTGCCTTGTATACATTTTTGTGTTGCAAAACATATGATGTGTGTATTTATCATGTTTATTTGGGGATTTTCAAGTTCTTTGACGCAAAAGCTGTTTTTATGAATACATGCCCAGCTACTTAACACATTTGGCAAAATACAAACATTGCTTGAAGATGCTCAACTAAGTAAATGCGGATTCTATCTTGGGAATTTTTCATTAACGAAGTCTTGTCAAATCATAAATGGTTACGTGTTTATAATGGCTAAACAAGACATTCAACTAAATAAAGAGGTACAGTTTGCCATCCTTAAAACGTAGAACATCATGTACAAACTAAAAATAACAGATAGATGAAGTAATTTACAAAGAAATTGACATATTTAAGAGAGATTTCTTTCTTTGTCAAGTTAGATTAGTTTGTTCTTGTTACAAAAACGTATTTTATCTATTCTGTGTAAATGTACGAAACTTACGGAAAAGTTTACCCCAACAAACATAATGTGAGTTTGTATGAACTTTGAAGAGTGTGGTTTCCTTTGATAACATAATAAGCTCTAGGTGTCCCAATAAAGTTTAATGCTTCAGAAAACAATTTCTCAATAAATAGGTTACCAAAATAAAAAAAAGAGGTGATATCTGTCCTGACATTATTCCCGGCATTATTCAAGGTGACTCCATTGAAAGCTAATACATAAGATAAGAAGTCCATTGGAGATATACTGTGCCTTTAAATTAGTGTTGATTATATCCCTTTTGCGGCATATCCCATAGGATCAAAAGATTGTTAAAGTAAAAGAAACAATAAAGTAGATCAACAACTTTCTGCTCCTTATGGAAAATAAATACAAATTTGCCCTGTACTTTATATGGACAAATAAATATGTATAAAAAGATTGGTTTGGTCCAAAACAAAGCAACCGTCAACATAGCTAGCCCAATTTGGGGTTTCTTTTAGTCCACAACTGAGTCAATGAGTCAGTATGTCGAATCAAACTGAATATATACATATTGTTTGTTTGTTTTTTAATCTATTGAAGTTTTGATTTGTGTACTCAATTATCGATTATTGATCAATCGAATATCGATCGATCTATCCATTATCAACAACCGATTAGGCCAATTTAAGGGATCTAAAATGAGCGTTTATTGTGTTTCGACAGTATTTTTTGTGGGACATGAGAGCACCTCAGACCTATCGAATTGCATTCTGAATACGAAGCATGTCTTTCTGATATCAAATAATTTTCATTTTTGAAAATCACAATATAATACAAATTTTATGACAAATTATAAAAATTTGATATTTTTCAAATTTTTGATATATAACAGTCCTCGAAGTAAATTATATAAATCTAATGACATATTCTTAAAGTGTATGTAGCAGGGAGGAAAAGCCGACGGTCTTGAAAATTTTGACCTTTCATATTAAAAATATTGATTTTTTTCAAACAAAAGACCTAATTTTTTTTGGCGTTTTGGTAAATAATATCCATATCTTCAATACGAAAGGTCAGAATTTTCAATTGATCGTCGGCTTTTTATCCCACCTACATACACTTGAAGTATAAATCATCAGATTTATAAAGTTTACTTCAAGTACTGTTAAATATCAAAAATATCAATTTTTAATGATTTGCCATAAAATGTGTATTAAATTGCGAATTTCAAAAAATCAAAATTATTTGATATCAGAATGACATTCTTCGTATTCAGAATGCAATTCGATATGTCTGATGTGCTCTAATGTCCCACAATAAATACTGTCCAAACGTTCATACCCCAGCCCTTAAATGATTCTAATTTAAAATGTTGGGACAAAAATGCATATGGGAACATGTAGAGGACTCAAGCAAATTTCACACGCATCAGCAAAATGTTTAACTATAAAAAGAAGGAAAAAGAACCAGAGACGACCTATAATGCTCGACCACCGGCCGAATTAGGCAACATAATTATTAATCTCTTCATATTCAAGCACGAACGATACGTTCTTTCACTCTATAAGTTAAAGTCATAATGTATGATTTCGGTCAAATTTTAATTTTGTCAAAACTTATTATTACGTAATATTATAGGCAAAATGTGTAATTCTCGTTCATAAGAGCCAACTTGGGTACGTACTACGCAAAGACCACACGCTTACACACTTGTATGGTACCACATCATGAAGACTGTCCTAACCAAAGACCAAACGCTTACAGAGCAAGCACAGTTTTTGAGAATTGACCAATCACTCTCTTCGAATACGGCAGTCGCTAGGCAAGGTCGAGTTCAGTCATGAAGCAGATCGCACGATCGTGTTATTCCACGAAAAGTACGCTGACGCAACAGTACGCAGAAGATATATCCTCTCATGACCGAGAATTAGATATTTGCCTATACTAACAAGAATTGTCAATGAGGTTTTCTAATCGAAATTTAGCCGAAATAATGAACATTTTGCCGCTTAACTGTGGAGCTCTATGGTGAAATTGGCGAATAAAACCCGGGCTTTATTATAAAAACTCTAATATTGACTACAATTAAAGCTCTTTAGGCTGTGAAAAAATAGATGTCAATATTTTAGGCGAAGTAAAAATGTAATCAGGATTCAGTGGAAATGGTGAAAATCTGTACATAATATCTACAAAGAAGACATAAATAGACCAATTTGATGTGACCGTAAAATACCATTTGGTCACTTCAGATGCCTTAAATTGAAGCTGGCTTACATCAAAATTAACAATTATGTAAAAGGAAAAAATAGCTGCTTCACTCCAACAAAGTCCGTTGCTTTTTCGCAAAGAAACGATAAGAGCGTATAGGAAAAAGCTAGTCCACATGGGCATCATCTGGACTAGCTTTTACCCCCCCCCCCTCCCCCGTCATAAACAAGTCGAGCGACTAGTATAAACTAGTCGAGCTGATTTGACTAGCTTAAAGCCAATCGAGCGAAACTAGTCAAACAAGACCGACTATGGAAAAGCTAGTCGAGTGACTAGCCTAAACTAGTAACTAGCTTTGCAAGGGGCATTGTGAAATCTCACAAAAATAGCGCCCTCAATTTTGGTCAAAGTCCAGTTTTCAACATGTACGCAATGTTAGCCATACAAAGCTTTTAAAAATCAGTATTTTTCATGTAAAATTTTACGATTTTGTAATTTATGTCTGGATCGAGACATTAATTCCCTCACACAGCTCTATATGAGACGAGCTTAATGCAGCGCTCACAATATGTCTTTTATTGTCAATTTTATAGATTTTGCTCCCTAAATTCTGTAAATAAGTATCGTTCTCTGAGTATTTCAATCTATTATAAAGCGAAATTTTGCGAAATTTTGCTTGACTATGTAAAAGCTACTTCAAATAGGCAACACTTTGGCTAGGTTTACCTAGTTGGGCTTTCTAGTTGAGGTTTTCAGTGTTACTTGTGATGATGAACGTACCCCTACATTACCAAGTATATGTGAAGTCAAAGATGAGAGATGTTCCAAGTTAATCCCGAATACCATATAGCCATATAAAAGGCGACTTGATGTAAGGATAACTAGCTCAAATTAGATTCTTATGCAAGTTATACATAGACAAAGATTATACGTGCTTTAAACACCTCACTCAGTACATTGCATCGTAAATCGCAATTAGGTTTACAAGATGTGTGTCTTATAATTAGCCGTCTTCAGATTTTATAACTGTGCGTGCCGCATTATACATGAGACTGATTTCTTCAAAATTAGTTTGTGAACCTTCATTAACATTTTTGCAAGTTTGCTTGAAGCCACGATTCTTATTTACAGAATTTAGGATATCATATGAATATCATCATTGCATCGATGTGTAACTTGTCTAGAAACACTTTACAATAATTTAAATTAATAAATGTCTATATAGCTTGATAAAAAAGGTGAAACATTGTGCAACTTGAGTCATCAGGATCCGAAAGCTCATTGATTTGACAAGAATTTTAATAATTAAATGAATATACCATAGTTGTGATAAATATTACAGATTTACAAATAACTATTACACTACTGATTTGACTTAAATCTTCAAGTGACCTACTTGCGAGTTGTCTTTATTTGTCTTCAATGAACACATAAAACCAAGTGTATTGCTATTATTGTACATTCCACCCAGTTTATAGGAGATATCAAGTGATGAATTGGAAATTGCCTTGTATACATTTTTGTGTTGCAAAACATATGATGTGTGTATTTATCATGTTTATTTGGGGATTTTCAAGTTCTTTGACGCAAAAGCTGTTTTTATGAATACATGCCCAGCTACTTAACACATTTGGCAAAATACAAACATTGCATACATTTAATTAAGTTTAATACTAAAAGCTACTAAAATTCTTAGCGAATTATGTAACCATATAATCTTGTGTTGAACAGAACGGTCAACGAAAACATACACATACACCCATTCAAGAATCCCCAGGCTTGGCCAGATATATACAGTACGTATATGGCAACATGTTAAAAGTTACATTGTCTAATCCAAAATGACGTTGTGCGCACATTTGCAATTTTACATTATTTTGCCTCATATAGAGTGAATTTTGATGTCATGGACGAAATAGATTAACAAACACATTGCAATTTTGGTCTAGTGTCTATCCATCAGATGGCGATGGTCTGCAAGGTATTTTCTACATCACTGATATAACCCAATAGAAAATTACTAATCACAAGAAAGTCCTTTCGAGGATTTAAATTTGTTTTAATCTATTTAAGTACTTGTTAATTTAACTATTTCGACCAATTTAAAAATGGTAACAATCCTGAGGAAATAACCCATATTACTTGATTAGATTGGTCATCCGTATCGACGAAATAGACTTTGTGCACAATATGAAGTAAAATGCTTGGAAGGAAGTATTTATAAGCCTTAACTCCGTAAATAAGATGCACATCATACGAATTTGAAGAATCTACATTATTATAAGAAGAAGTTTCAAAATATGATATAGACTGGGTAGACTCTATTTCAAAGCAGATCACAAGAGGCTCATTTGAAATAGTGGACTTCATTACAATAGCTATCATTCCTTACATTCGTGTAATTTATTTGCTCCCATATTTATAACTTTATTAGCGTGTGAAGCGAGAAACAAGATCTAAAAATTCATAAAATAAGATTTTTGTTCCTTATATGTGAAAAAAGGCAATTGGTGAAATATATAGCCTACAAGATTAGCATATATAAATTGTATGTTTTAATGTAATTCAATATTATTGTAATTCAATATTAAAAGCCATGTAGCAATACGTGTTGATCTATAATGTGCTTTCAACTATCCCATAAGTCAGGGTTTAGGCAATAAGGTTTACATTTTTGTATTTGATAGGGAAGAATTCCTTGACGAGATTGGCAAAGGTTGGACGTGAAGAAAAGAATGCCTGCTTCAAGGAAGAATGAAATGAAATAAGAAATTTGGAAGCCATATGAAACATTACGTCTATACACTCATTAAAATAACACTACACGAAATAAGTCTTTGACCTAATTCACCGGTTCAGTTTTTTTACATTTTGTCGGAATAGCAATAGCGATAGTTATTTGATAAATTTCCAACTATAGAGGAAATGAAGTGTAAATCGACCTGTTATTTTCCCATAACATTTGACGCTAAAATATTTCTCTAACTCTCTCCTCAGCTTGTAATCATTGTAATGGCTGTGACTTCATTTCTGCTACATCTATGAATATTGATATACTCTCTGCTACATCATGTAATATAACAAAGATCAATACTTCATGTATGATATCTTGCATGATATAACGTACCATATGAGACGATACCATGTATTATATTTCAAATGATTCAATCAATCTTCTGGATTCTCCAGCGTTTGACTAATGATTTCATAATATATTTTTACAGGATTCAGATTTCTTTACGTTCTTGGGTAGGAGAACTTGGGTAAACGATACTGCAATGTGTATAAAGCCTGTGCAAGGTGAAAGGTCCTTTGAATGTGTATGGTTATGTTTTTGTATTATTGACAAAACCATCGGCTTTCAATTCCCACAATTTAATAAAGTGATGACCGTAGACCAGAAGAGTTTGATTTACGAAAAAGGTGGCTGCATATAAATATGCTTTGGATACTTGTCTAACTTGGGCGTGAATTATCGTTTAAATGTCCTACTCGGTTTCATTCTTCATTTTTACTTTTATATTCCGAGGTGCACCAAACTGTCTTCAGGAGAAATACAAATATGAGTCAACAAAATAATGTAAACAGAGCTTCGAACGGTCATAGACAGACTAGGGTACACATAAGCGTAGACTAAGTAGGGAAAATAAATAATGTATTGTTCAAATAATCTGTATCTCTTGATTTTTCTAGGATACATTGTAAAAACATACATATCTTGTTTTGCTATACAATAAATTATTCATTGGAAACATTTATTGCGGAAAACATTATCTGAAACATAATAGTGCAAATGTTAAAGTGACTTTTCATGAATTTGAGTATTTTCGCTTTTATAATATATCAACATATCAGAACAAGATATTATGTTAAGATTTAATTCATTTTCTTTTTCAATTCCTTTAAATCAAGCAAGTTAGCTAATAAGCTCGGGATTTCTATTTTCATTTGTACATTTACCAGCACAAAGGCAAATCTACTTCAGACGCCGATAAAACGTCAGCACACACATTAAACATCCAATTAGCCAAGAATAAAAGCGTGTCAAGAAAGGGCTGTCGATGTCCATCACTGCAAAGAAAATCACAGGTAAACCTTTTTACCCAAAATAGGTTCCCTGATAATTAAGTGCTAAAGCTTGTGAACAGATGGTAATTGTAAAATAGACTGATAAACGTCTATTAATCCTCTGCCCTAGTCAAAACTAATATGTCTATTGAATATGGGTCAGTAAGTGTTTGGGCTGAGCATTATTAATAGAAAAGGAAAGGAGCAAGATAGTGAGCGTTTTGTGTTTTCCCCTTCAATTGGATAGTTAGAACTTAAGGACATTTATTTACTATGGTAGGACACATCGCGGGTTGAGAACCAAGAAAGCTTCAACTCACAAAGAATTCCTTTGTGAATTAAGTCTTTCTGGTTCTCAACCCTCGCCATTTCCAACATAGTTCTTCAACCTAATTTAAAGCTGGTCAGCTTACATTTTTATCATGATCTTCAATTGCAATCATTGTTGTCACAGTCGTATCACCACGTTTTTATCTTACCACGTTTTTAAATGTTTAAATGTAATATGTGCTGAGGTTTTGTGAGTTTATTGGTGAAATTTATCATCACTGAAATTTATCATCACTATAGAAGAAAGTTAGCATTTGATCATATGGATCAAAGTTTTGTTCATACTATTACTAGAGTACGGAAATATAACAGTAATAGTATTAGTGTTTTGAGCTGTACGGTATAGCATCTGTCCGTATCAAAATAGCATGGACGTTATAAGCTGTTAATTGAGGTAAAGCTGTAGATAATTGATAGGACGATACATTATTTCAATACAAACGTGATAAAAAGTTTGAGTATGTTACTCAAGTCAGCAGAACTCAGACGTAAGTATTGAGTCCAAGTTACTGTCTCTGTTATGACATTTTGCCTTCTTTAAATAAAACTAGATATGTCAATACATCAGTGTTCTGATCACATCGTGGAATATCAGCCATCCATTCGTATTGGCCCTGCGGACAGAAAACGTTATTGCATATATTGCTTGTGTTGATGAACGTACCCCAGCATTACCTAGCGTAGGTGAAGTCAAATTTGAGAGGGAAAGTGAAATGTTTCATTTAGTTCCTAAGTTAATCCCAAATACCACGTAGTATCATAGAAGACAAACTGATGTAAGGATAGCGTAAATTGGATTCTTATGCAAGTTATGCACAGACAAAGATTATACGTGCTTTGAACACTTCACTCGATACATTGCATCGTAAATCGTAATTAAGAAACCAAATTAGGTTTACAAGATGTGTGTCTTATTATTAGCCTTCTCTAAGATTTTTGCTTGAAGCCACGATACTTATTTACAGAATTTAGGATATTATAGGAATTTCATTATTACATAATGAGTAACTTGCCTTTAACACTTTACTAAGCATGAATTTACCGTACTTTGCCACACGGAAAGTGACGAAAGTCATTTTGAAAGGAGCACACAGCTCCGGTATATCATTTCCTTTGAACATATCCCCAAGAAAGTCGTTTATTGTCGTTCGAAGCTACAAAACTCATCGTTGAATATAGAGTATTTTATAAAATATATTCATTGTATACATATTTATTTATGTATGTCTTGGTTTTAGATCAACGCTTAATCACATTAACAACAAATTATTTTGAGCACCAGTAAAATACATCACTTCCAAGAAAAAAAACACACAATAAAACGTAATTAAATATATATATGCAACGGCTTGGTATGTCACTAAGTCGTTATGTAGGTTATCGAAGTGTCTATAGCTTGAAAAAAAAACACAAAACGGGAAGAATTGTAGTTAGTTATCATGACTCTCATTATTTTGTTGAGCCTGCTATAGTTACTAGAATTGTAATCATTACATGAATACCCTGGTTTGGGAAATATTACGGATTTATAGAGTAGAGTACACTTGACTTAAATATAATCTTCAAGTGACCTACTTATACAAATTATGTGTCTTTGTCTTCAATTAACATATTTATAAAGTAATTCAATATTATTGTGAAGATGTAATTTTTAAACACATTTTATTTGTCCCTTGTTCTTCCTTTGTCATTTCAAAGGACAATCGACAGGTAACTCCGAAATTATCTTACGCTATAGAATAGAGTAAGACAGTAGATTCACCGTTTTTATTTTTTAGAAATACCATATACACAGCCAGCTAGACAAAGTCAAGCATGTGACTCATAAATATTGAACTCCTATTCAACTAGGCAAATAAAATTGATCCATTTACTTTTTTTACAAAAGACTTCCCATTGTCCACTGTGAGATTCTGCTTCTGCTTCTGCCATTATGCATGAACTTAGGGATAAGAGGCAGCTATTCTTGACATTCCTATTATTACAGTTAATATTTAAGTTTGTGATTGGATACAAATTTGGTTAAAATAGCTACACTTCATCGATTAAATCAACCAACAGTCAGACCCAAGGAGGATAGATAGAAAGGAAAAGAAATAGATTACGCAATGCTTTGTTCCTTTGATGCCGATCAGAGATTGCGACAGGCTATCCATAAAAGTGGTACCATTGTTTCGAACAAAGGGCAGTGAAGGGGTTCCGCCATTAAATTAGTCACTGATCCGGCATCATATTAACGCTTTACCCAACAGGCGAGTATAAATAAGTGACCACAATACAGTCATGTGTAAGGGCAGTCATGTGTAAAGTGGTACCATTGTACTCACGTATCCCAAATGTGCGCTTGTGCGGGTCTGAAGTCTATAATGGAGGCTTTAGTTGTCGATCACACCACTCCACGCCATACATAAATTCTGCCAGTCACATTTCCCCAATATGAAATTTTTTAAAGTAAAATTTTAATTTTAATTTTACTTCATTAAAGTTTGGCGGAGGCGGGTTCGAACTCACGCCGCGGCGGCGACTGCTTTGGATACACTATGAACCCAGCGCCTTAGACCACTCGGCCACTTGTCTTCTTGGAATTCATTTGAAACTTATTTGAAGATATAATCGCAACTTCAACATAGGCCTACCACGTGACAAGCAAAGGCAGAAAACGTACCATATTTTGGAATTTTATTTGCCTAAAAACATTTATGTGTATTATTAGCGCTCAATTATTGTTAACTGCGTGTTTTATACAAAAAAATCCAATAATATACATGATAACTGGGCGTCTGTATGGACAATACATTATATCGATTTTGACACGTGCTTGTGTCTCAGTACATTTCCATGGTCAGTAAAATACTATAGAGGAAAACCTACCATTTTTTCTTGTATACACGTTCGATGTTTTTATCAATTACATAAAAATCCATTTTAGACCCCAAATGTTTTTTCAGGAAATAAAAGATTAGATTACCATAAAAACGAAACAGTAATCTTTTGCCGGGTCTAATGTAATATTCACATAGGATTTTCAACGTTTTTTCTATCCTTATTCTTGCTCAATTAAAAAATATTTTGGCGTATATAAAATTGAAATAAAATTCTCTGCTTCTTAAACGACATCAAATGTGCCACAATTGGGTATCACGAATCGTTATATATGATGTGCAGTTAATATTCATATTTTCTTTTATACAGAGGATGCTTCAGTTTTGACAGGAAAAATATTTTCTTGAAAACCCTCTCACTCGGTTATTTTAAAAAGGTAACCACGCTTCCCTAGAATGTGCAATAAATTAGCATTAAATTTTTTCTTATTCTAACAGCAAGCGTTTCTAGAATGTATTATGGCGAAATGTGGTGTAGTTGTCGATATAATCTTTTTTATCACCCACCTGACTTTAGACGCTTCATTTAAATAAATTGAATGCCCCTGCTGATCGACTGCACATCAGAATGTATTAGCTGCCAGGTTCACATTTCTATAGTATTCTATAATGGTAATCGCTGCGTATACATGTAAGTAGAAGTTTTTTCACAACTGTCCATTTATCTTTTATTTTAAGAAGGAGATTGGCATAGAAATAGCGGCGGTGGAAGGGGGTGGGGGCAGATTCTCCCCGTGAGAAGTCTTGAGAGGGATATGAGGGAGGAAAAGGGAGGAGGGATATGGAGAATGAGGGGACCTACAGGAAGGGAGAAAGAGGACAAATGAAGAGAAAGAAATAATGAGAAGTAAATAAAATAATAGAAAGATAAGGACATATTTATATTGGAATGACAGGGAGAGTAAGAGAGGACAAAAAGAAAAGAAAGAGGGGGAAGAAGGCAAGAGAGAGAAGGATAGCGAGGGAGTGATAAAGTAAGTGTAGGCCTAGGAAAGAATAAATACAGAGAAAGAAAAGAAAGGAAAATAAATGTAATATTAATTATTATAAAACTTAACACATAACAGCACTAAGCAGCCATTCGATGACATCAATTCCGTTGTGCGTTACGTAATTAATGAGCCCAGTCAGATGTATTTCGCACCTGCCAAGCACAAGTCACCCAATTTCGAAAACTGGACGTTGAATGTACACTCTCATGAATATTGATTGGCAACATTTTCCAATATGTCAGCGCTCTATTCGGAAACAATACAACAATAGACCCTGCAGAGCGTTGGTCAGGCCTGGTTCTAAGGATATCATGATCTGAGAAATCAATAAAACTATTAAAAGTAAAAGGTGGAAAATGTGCTACCCTATGCACCAGTTATTAAAGTGGCTCTGAGAGATTTCTTGGGAAAATGAAATCTACATATTTTGCTTTATTTTGATACATTGAATACGCAGGCGTGCCTACCAAGCAGTCAAGCGGACAAAATCTATAAAATCTAAAATAAGAGACATGTCCTGCCCCACGTTAAGCTTATCTCCTATTGAAATGTGTGGCAGAATTAATGTCTGAATCCAGACATTTATTAGAAAATCACACAATTTTACATGAAATATGCTGATTTAAGCTTAACTATTTCAGATGCTGATTAGTATATGGACAACCATTGCATACATGTTAAAAACTAGACTTTGATCAAAAATGAGGGCGCACTTTTTATGAAATCTCACAATAGATGGCTTCAGACGTACAAAAAAGCATCATTCCAGAAACAACAATTTTGCATATTATTTCCTATTCTAGAAAAGAAGACAATATGTCTGTGACGCTGAAATTATGAATTTTAATATAGGCCTAACCATGGCTCATGAGAAAATCGGGAGATGAGACATACTGCAGTTACTGTCCGTTTTCCTATACACAATACACAGTGCTCTTACCATTGACGCGTGACCTCTACAAATAGCGCACGTTAGAAGTATGGGGATTTGCCTAGTTAACGTCGCTGTGTGAAAAATAACCGGCCGATATTAAAAGTACTCTTCTAAAATTCTAGAAAATATAGTTTTGTAACATGTCCTAAATTTTTAGCTAATTTAGATGTTTGGAAATATGCGTACTTTGGTGTTTTAGTTAATGTTATAGGTAATAGTACATTGCCTAGTTAACGTCGCTGTGTGAAAAAGTAACCGGCCAATATTAAAAGTACTCTTCTAAAATTCTAGAAAATATAGTTTTGTAACATGTCCTAAATTTTTAGCTAATTTAGATGTTTGAAATATTCGTACTTTGGTGTTTTAGGAAGGATATGTAAACGACAGATAACACCAAAAATATGAAGAAATTATTTCCAAACCGTGTTAAGTCAACAATCATTATGTTGCTCATTTTCAAGAATGCTGGTTAACAAAAAGCAGGCCATTGTCTCATTTCGTGAACAAAGGTCCACATACCATTGTTTCCTTGCGTTTCCTTTATAATCGGTTACCCAACTGAACCTATAAATACCAGCTCATTGCGATACCGCACATATAAAACAGACACATGTGCACAACCAGAGAAGATCTGATTTTATCAGTTGAGCTGTTTTCAATGAGTGTTATCTTGGTTTAATAGCTTTTAATGGGGTTTAAGTCATGCAAAGGTCGCGGTGAATTCTACTGTAGACATGACTGCATCATGAAAACTCTTAATGTTGAATGTTTCATGCCACGTGCGCTGTACACTTGGTTGAGCAGCAGGTGGGGGTGTGGATGGGGGGGGGTGTCACGCGTGAATGGAAGATGTCCTAGTTTTCGTAATATGCTTTCACAGCTAAGAGTACAAGGATACATTCAGCAGGAAAGAGAGAGGAAGGGTGTGGTTAAGGGTGCCCCTTATAGTTGATAAATCAAGCTAGCGGTGGCTTAGGAAAATACGGGTTTCCAAAATGATACAAACCGTGAAAAATAGCCGCTTAGCGTACAGTCCGGCGTAATTAGGTACGTCACAATCCTTTCAAAATTAAGGATTAACTAACGTTTAAATAAATGAAACATTTTGATTTGCACAAAACAGATCAACATGCAGCATTCATCTTTTATAACATACCACATGTGACTGCATTTGGTATTTAGAATCTAGAATCAAAATATGATATAGACTGGGTAGCGCTTACTTCAAAGTAGTTCATTTGAAATAGTGGGCTTTATTGGGATGGCTGTCATTCCTAACATCCGTGCAATTTATCAAACTTTCAACAAAGTACCAATTTTTTGCCCCAGGATTAAACCCATGTTAACGAGTGATGCGCGAAACAAGATTCGAAAAATTCATCTTCAAATGAAATATTTGCACTTTGTGTAAAATACAGACAATCGTTAAATTATATACACTTTATGTAAAATACAGACAGTCGTTGAATTATATCCATTGAGAGAGTATATATGGTAAGCATAGTCTTACAATAATTTAAATTATACGCTTTTAACCTTGATTGACTCTAAACATTATTCGGTAAAACCTGTAAGATGTATTTATGTAGCAAGCAAAACGTCAGTGTTTTCTTATCTACCATGCAAAAGTCATGTTGTTGTATTCAACAATGTATAAATCTTTGCTTTGGTTATGTGCTTGTATATCCTCAGGTTGATCGTGTTGTTTTCTTAACGCTTCAGCCAGAGGGGAAAGCATATGAATCTAATTCATTGTATAAACCACAGATCCTGGATCTGTGTAAAAGAACTCTGCACCCGGAAAAAGACATAAAATTGATTTGATTGATGACATGAAGAGACCATTTCCAGACATCTAATTTGATGAGATTGTGGCAATGACAACGATGACACAGTTGAAATAATATATACGTCAGAATACGAGCGTATTAACTTGTTACAAATTGATGTAGCATGTTGCACATATTTTGGTTGTAATTTAATATTAAAAGCGACGTAGCAATACTTGTTGATCTGTAATAAGCTTTCAACCATCTAATAATACAAGGTTTAAGCAATAAGGTTTGCATGCTGTATTTGATGAGGAAGGATACCTTCAAGGAGTTGGGAAAGGTCAGGCGTGAACAAAAGAAGGTTTGCTTCAAGCATGTCAAGGGAGACGAACTGAATGAATTTAGTAAAAGGTTTGCGCAAAGAAAGTTAAGATTTACAAGATTGTGAATCAAAGATTTTCTCATGAACCAACGCTATACCGTTTGAGGTTTGAATGAAATATTTAGACTTCATTTTGTAACCCGTCAAGAAATCAATGGAAAACAACTCTGTCAATCAGGTACGTCTAAATCTAGCAATTTTTTGTATCATGTAAGAAATACATTAAACTAGAAACACTGGCATTTCTTGTAAATGTTGCAGTTTATTGCTTATTTGTGACCGTATGCCACGAATGAGCCGTTAAGTCGGCCTGCGGTCAATTTTGTTTTATATATATCATAAGCTTTAAAATGATATATCATTTGACTCCAAACGATATCCAGAAGCGGAGTCATGGTTTGGTTAAATCTGCTTCTTCAGCAAAATAATGCTACATATGTCTCTTTTTCCACACTGCTGGTAATAAATATCAAATGGTAATCATTGGCGGTCACTTCAAATCATCCCCAAGTCAACGAGGTCCAGGAATGTCCTCTCATTGTTAAAAAAAATACAATGCTTTGTATCCCACCACTTGAACAGGATTTAGCCAATGCAAACAAAGGCTAGAGCTATTTAAGAATTCTATTCATAGGTAGAAGCTTATTATCCTCTTCAACAATAGGATTAATGATTGGTTTAAAAGGTGTTTGTCTGGCACTACGAGATAATGCAGCACTAATGAGATAATGCAACATCAACTTGAGGTGCCTATAAATAGAACCTTTATGCACATTTTGCACTGTAACTCAGAATACAATTTGCCAAATTTACGGCTCATTCGTGTCGTACGGTCACATTTGATACTAAACATTACGTAATTAACCGATAAGTAAAGAACATGAAGATGGCCCACTATTGGCTTGTCAGGTGTGAAAATGAATTTACTCTTGTTGTATATACATCTCTTGAAGATCAGCAACTAAATAAAACTAGGTATTGTCCAGGGACTGTTTTATTGATGTTGTCTGGTCAAATCATATACGGTTACGTGTTTATAATGACTAAGTAAGACAGTCGCATTAATTGATGAGGTGTTGTCATTCATGAACAAACTTAAATAATAGATCAAAGTAATTTACCAAAAAAATGCCGTATTTCAGGGAAATTCAGGGAGATTTCTTTCTCTGTCAGGTTTGAGACCCTATCACAACTTCGTTTAATTATGCCCAGGTTGAGATTTATTGTTCAAGTATTTTGAAAAATATAACTAACAAACGAGATCCCAATGCTTGATGTGGGGTGTGTGCTTTCCATCCCATGTGCTTGATTGGTCCCGGAAGGGCATGAAGAGGGAAAATTCCCAAAAAACATTCGTTTTGATGCGTTTTTATTATTATTGTTATTATTATTTTGTTATGTTGCCCGAAAAAAATTGAGTAAAAAAACCGGTTTTTGGTTGGATTATCTCTAAAACTGATCATTTTTGCCCAAACTTGATCTCACAGATGGATTTGATAAGTCTTTGCCATTCTAAATATGTATACTTTTATATAATTTCGACCAACAATTTAGCAATTATGAGTCCAAAAGTTTCCATAATTGCAGGGTTAAGTCCAACCTTAAGATGTACTTGGCCGTGTAATTGTTTGGTTTATGGCTAAAACTTTTTTTGGCTAAAAATATTTGGGCTCCTGCCATCCCACCCGCCTTAGGTAAAAATTGAGTATTATGTAGAACATCTTTGCCATGAGCTCTAAAAATTTGAAAGAGCAGGTACCTCCTGTAGAAGATGTGGTAATTAAAATTTTACATAGAAATACACCTCATGGGAAGTAGATTATGTGACGTAAAGGTTTTCACGATTTATATGCCAAGCGTCCTTCAAGTGATAGTTATAATTTATGTCTACCAAGCAGATTCCACTGGTTGTGTCCTTTGTTTTAACGTTTAATCAGAAGTGAAAGACAGACATTATGGCTGACAATCCTTTTAATGTAATTAAAGCATAGAAAGCATGTTTTATCATGCATCTCATCATGCAACATCATCTTAAATAAACTGTAGATAAGAATTCATTTCAGTATGAACTTTTTTTACAAACCAAAACCAAAAACCGATGCGGATGACGGACAAGGAATATTTCTGACAAATTGGTACATGAGTACAAGCTACTATGAATTAAAAAGACCCAGTGCAGAGGAAACATAATGTAACTAGAATAAATATGTCCTGGGTAGAATCTCATCCAATGAATGTAAGCTGTGACGTGGACATTGACCCTGCATCTTCCAGTGCAAGGCCAATGAGGAGCTGTTAAAATCTTGCTCAGGAGAATACACAGTACTTGATACAAGAAGCATCAAGAACCGGTAAGACAACATGGATGTCAGTTTTATTGTTGATACCTTGTCCTTGATGGGACAAATTCATAACAGCTAAGAAATCAAAAGTTTATTTGACAGTAAAAGAATTATAAGTTCTAAAATGTTCCTATAGAACAGGATATTTATTATACAGTCACATTGGGTATGGATTTTTCTCATTCGTTATTGATATTATTACAATGTGGTAGTGTAATAAAATAATATTATCAGTATGGTGAATCAACCTGAATATGGATATAATATTATTATATCACTTATAAATAAACTAATCTTACACATATGGAAAGGTTTGGCTACAAAACGATTCTCTATAAACGCACCCCTGCACAGTTTCCACCTCGATACACCTGAGCACACAATTTCGTCCAAGAGCTTCCAAGCAAGCAGTGAATTGTCTCTATACAGTACTTGTTTACACTACGCGGTTGAGTGCATAGCATCATAAGAGCTGTGTGGGCTTCTTGGTGACAAGTGGAAAATAGGAATCTGTAATTGGTTTTTGTCAAAACCTTAAGTGTTCCCTTCATCTAATCAGAATTCTTTTTATATCGAACGACAGATAAAGCAATTCAATGTATATAGCAAGGCGAATGTGGTAATTCTGTGGAAAACGACCTATTTAAGCACAAATTTAGACTAAAATCAACGAATCAATGTGCCGTCAATTGTCTTAAAATCATTGTACATTTACTCTGCAATCGTATCCTGTTCAGTGCATTATTTGTTGGAATTATCACAAATTCCTTAGATATTCAAAACGGTCTTGAATCGCTTTTGTTAAAATTATCAACCTTGGATGTCAAACATGTCAAAGGTTTCAGATTGCGAGTTTACCTCAATTTCAAACAAATTATAAATATCAAATATACTTTATTATAAATTTACTCCCGTGGTCCAAGCAAAGAATGCGTATTTGCATGGATACCCTCGGAGTAATGCATGAAGAATACTATTTAGGTAAGCGTCTTACAACCGAATCATTGCGCCGTCTATCGTCTTAAAACCATACATACGCATATGTTTTTCGTATTAGCCAGATTTCCACGATTCATGTGGAATTAGAAATCTTGCCGGATTGTCTCTCTAAGAAAGGAAGTCATAATTTGCCAGGAAGCTGCTAAATCTTTCCTATCGTTTGAAACGACTTAACGCAACAATGCTAAACCTATAAATTGCAATTTTACACCTGCCCCGCCATAATAGCGTCAGCGAATAAGAAATTTTGAAGCAATTCAAAAACATTGTGTTTATACTCATTAATATAACAATGTAAGACTTAAGGGATGTGATTTCAAAGTCTTTGACCTGTATCACCGGTTCAGTTTTTCATTAATTTGATTAATTTGATATCCGCTTTGCGGAGGAAATGAAGTGAAATAACGACCTGTTATTTTCCCATAACATTAGACTTTAAAATCCCTGTCGTTCCCTCGTATGTATGTAATCATCGTAATGGCTGTAACCTCCTTTCTAAAAACGCTATGATTATTGACATACTCTGTGGTACATCATGTAATATTACAAAGAGCAATATTTCATCCGATATCTTGTAAGACATACCATACAATATGATACCATAGTATGTATTCTATTTCTAATCATTCTTTCTTCTCAATGCTGCATGGGTTGACAAATAATTTCATAATTATTTTGATAAAACTCATATTTCATTCACGTTTGTCAATATTTCTGTCTGTGCAACGTGAAGGCTCCTGGATGTGCATGATAATTTTATAGTATTTATCATTAACATTACTATCAGCTTTAAATTTTCACCATTAATAAGTGGTGACCGTACACCACAATAATTCATGAATAAGCGATGGCAAAACTACGTGTCCAACGGCCGCTGGAAGATCGCTTTTACGTGAACTCTGTTTCATTCTTTAACATACTATCATCGCTATAATTATTATTTCTTAAAAACAAAGTGTACCAAACTCTATTCAGCAACAAATATTGCAACAAAACAACTTGACGGAAAGGATGAATCAACATAACAGCGCTTTAGACGATCATAGACAGACAGGGGTATCTATAAGCGTAGACTAAGTAGGGATACATTGCAAAACATACACATCTTGTTTTGCAATAAAATAAATTATGCATTAGAAACATTTATTTCGGAAAACGTTCTGTGATAGTTTAGTGTACATTTTAAAGTGACTTTTCAAAAAAGGAGAATAAATGTTTTTTTAATACATTGTTGGAACACTTTAAAAACATATGTTTGGATCAAATAAATTTCTTTCTTAATTCATTTAAATCAGGTAAGATAGGAAATACACCCACGATTTTGCTTTTCTTTTCTACATTTCCAAGCACAGAGCAAGTTCTATTTCAAACGTCAATTCAATGTTAGCACACGAATTAAACATCCAATTAGCCAAGAATAAAAGCATGTCAAGAAAGGGCTGTCAATGTCCATCACTGCAAAGAAAATCACAGGTAAACCTTTCTAGCCAAAATAGATTCCCGGATATTAAGTGCTAAAGCTTGTAAACAGATGACAATTAATCATCCTCTTTCATAGAAATATCTCGCAAATATATTAATAGTAGTTCCTCAGGATCAGTCGAGGCTTTGTTGTTGTTATTATATTTATAGGAAGAAATGGAAACAAATTATTTAAAACGGTAGGTTGAGTAGTTTACAATTTGTCAATTGGTCGGAAAGGACAAAAGAACATTTATTATGATAAGGAATGGCACATTAAAATTTCCAACATCATATATAGTTCTTTCATCAGATAATCTAAAGCTGGCAAAATTTAAGCCGGGCAATTTGAGTTATGTTACAGTGCTATTGTAATGATAATAATAACATAGGTACTAATTGTTTTCACAGTCTTATTCCACGTTTGTTTTTTCAATTTATAATCGACTTTCCAAATGATCTTTGGAGGCTTGGAAAAAGGTTAAAGAGCATTGGCCCTCGTCCACTGACTACCCCAATAATTTTTTAGGGAACAAAATTAACATAAGTATTATTCCCTGTGCAAGCAAGCACTTGAACATTAATAGAACGATACATTATATTTTATAAAAGTATTACTCAAGTTGGCAGCATACAAGATTTGACTATTGTGTCGATGTTATAGCCCCTGTTGTGATATGGTGTCTTCTTTTAACAAGAATAGATGTCACATCATCTGTGTTCTGACCACGTCGTGGAATATCTTTTCAACCATTCATTCGTATCGGCCTTACGGACAGAAAACGTGATTGCATGCTCTGCTTGTGAACGTACCCCTGCAAATATACGTAGGTGAAGTCAAATATGAGGGAAACAAGCGAAATGTGTGATTTGGCTTTCAAGTTAATCCCAAACACAATAAAGCCATATAGAAGGTGAAATTGATGTAAGGATAACTAGCGCAAATTGGATTCTTATGCAAGTTATGCATAGATAAAGATTATACGTGCTATGAACACCTGACTTGATCGCAATTTAAGAAATCAAATTAGGTCTAACAGATGTGTATCTTATTATTGGCCTTTTCCAAGAGTTTATAACTGTACGTGTCACATTACATGTGAGAGTAATGTCTTCAAAATCGGGTTGTGAGCCTTCATTAACATAGGCAGTTTTGCTTGAATCCACAACACCTATTTTCAGAAATTAGGATATCATATGAATTTCATCATTGCATATAAGTACGATGCCATTTTAAAAACACCTTACCAGATGCCCCTGCTTAATACTAAGAATAACTAAAGCTGAATTTATACTTGGGTGCTTTTGCAGAAAAGCGACTCTCACGCGTGCTAAACTCCTTGACATGTGAATGCATCAACCAATCATTTCCTTCCGACTGGATCTATTATTTTGTTAATTAATTTCGAAAATGAATCAATTCTAAACAATAATTAAAGACAGCAATGGATGTATTTTGTGGCCTTTTGAATATTTTAATTGTCGTCTAGCAATCGCGATCGCCGTAGTATAAATACAACATAGACGAGCGATCCCCGAGCGATGCATCATGTGCATCGCCAAATTCGGCAATTGCCCATCGCTTTCCAAAATTAAGCTGAAGTTGTCCGTACATTATCACAAAAACATTTCTGTGTGTTTTGGTTTTGGATCGCCACCTTTACATAAAAGTTATTTTGAGCGCAACACCCGTATACCTGGAAATTATTTACCAAAACAAAAAATAATTAAAAAATACAAACACCTAATCATAAACCCATTATATTTACAAGAATTCTAATAATTATATGAATACTGGTTTTGAGAAAATATTACGAATATTATAGCGAACATATTGTGCAATACACTTGATTTAAATGTAATCTTCAAGTGACCTACTTACGAGTTATACTAGTATTTATTTGTCAATCAACATATTTATAAGGAATAAATAAAATCACGTTAACTTATTTGGGCACTCCAGATTAACAGGAGATATCAACTGATGAATTTGAAATTGCCTTATATATCATTTTGTGACCAGAGGTTTATTATAGCTACCAGTCGATGTATTTATTAGGGGATTTTCAAGTTCTTTGGTATTGTTAGGCTTTTTCATGGATAGCTCCTTCAAAACATTTAACATTAAACAAGTAGCCTATTTCATCAATTTGATATAGTTTAATACTAAAATTCTTAGCAAATTATGTAACTAAATCACCTTATGTTGAACGGAATGGTCAATGAAAACAATCATATACAATGTAATTCAATATTGAAAGCAATGTAGCAATACTTGTTGATCTACAATGTTCTTTCAACTATCTAATAATGCCAAAATGTCTTTTTTTTCCTAGAAATTTTTATTCAAATTTTAGATCATATGTTGTTAATTGCCAATTAATGTAAGCTTATTTATAGGCTTTATTGGAAAAACCCTACTACCGTATTTGATATACATGTTTGTTTATGTAGTATGGTGTATTCAGTATCATTATTTCTATGATATAATTGTGAAATTTTCTTTGTGCTTACTAATGTTGAACTGTACTTTATATGAATATATATATACCCTGAATAAAATAACATCAAAGCAAATCAAAAGAATCTCTCTATTAGATAGTAATTTTGTTTATCATCAAAAATCATTCACCCGTAAAGACACTGGTAATTGCTGTAGATGTTTGATGCAGTCTACCGCCAAACGACATGGGCCAATTGTGTGACCACCCTTTGCACGCATTTTAATGATACAACAATTACCTAACATCTTACCCGGGGTAAGGGTGACCTTCAGCCCGAGAGGATAGGGGATGTAAGTCAGTATAATCTGCGTTGTTATTTTCTACATACTTACTAATGTTGAATTGTACTTTATATGAATATGCATATATATATATATATATATATATATACCCTGAATAAAATCAAATTAAATCAAACGAACCTCTCTATACCAATTAGATATACATGTAGGTTTAAGTAAATATTATAGTCATTTTGTTTATCATCAAAAAACATTCACCTGTAAAGACACTGGTAATTGTTGTAGATGTTTGATGCAGTCTACCGCCAAACGACATGGGCCAATTGTGTGACCACCCTTTGCACGCATTTTAATGATACAACAATTACCTAACATCTTACCCGGGGTAAGGGTGACCTTGTCACATTTATAGGCAATTGAACGGCGACTTAGTAATGTCTGACCAGCCCGAGAGGGTAGGGATATGTAAGTCAGCATAATCTGCGTTGTTATTTTCTACATACTTACTAATGTTGAATTGTACTTTATATGAATATGCATATATATATATATATATATATATATATATATATATATATATATACCCTGAATAAAATCAGATTAAATCAAACGAACCTCTCTATCCCAATTAGATATACATGTAGGTTTAAATAATTATAGTCATTTTGTTTATCATCAAAAATCATTCACCTGTAAAGACACTGGTAATTGTTGTACATGTTTGCTGCAGCCACCACCAAACAACATGGGCTAATAGTGTGACCACCCTTTGCATTCATTTTAATGATACAACAATTGCCTACCACCTTTACCCCCGGCCTTTACCCCGGGTAAGGGTGACCTTTATTTACTCCATTTTGATAGTCATTTTGGATTATATTCGGTGAATCGTGATGTTACGGACGTAATAGAAGATACACATAATAATTACTTTTAAATATGCCATATGAGTCAGGCCATTACTTTGCGTTAACTAAAATTATGACAGGTAGGCACTGTCACCACAATTGAACATAACTTTGTCATGTCATTTTCTTTTGTGTGTTATAATCTGATCCATTCTGTGAATCATTTTTGTATTTATGATGATAGCAGGTCTCAAACCCAAGGCGACTATATGTTTTTTGCATTATTTACCTGTGACATGCTTCTTTCTCCCATGCCTTTCTTTTTTTATATATTCGTCTCTATGGAATGTTGTCAATTTTTGTCTGAAGTAATATATTTGTATAGATCTATAATGTATGTATTTGATTTCCTCAATATTTCGTCAGTGTTCTTGAAATGTGCACTGTGCACCTTCCTTACATGTGTTAAGCTTCTTCCTCATATTTTTTTCAATCTCTGAAATACTTTCCTCATGTTTGTCTGATATAATACATAAATACCTTTTCTTTCCTCAATATTTCGTAATAATGGCTACTCCAGTTGAAATTCACACACCCTTATGGAAAACATGAGCTTAATCTTCCACACAGGGAGTGTGAATTTCTAATGGAGTCATCCATTTAGGTAGCTTCCTTCCTTAGAAGGTGTGTTGATTTCATCAGGAATAGCCCAATGTGCACATGTATGTCACCTTATTTCCACACTCTTGTTTAATATTTATTTTATTTTTATCAAATGTTTTCCCCGTGGCATATGCCATTATTTACTCCATTTTGACAGTCATTTTCCCGGTGCTCCAGAACTTTCTATAAACGTCCCTGAATATAATGTTGCTTCAATAAAACTTTAGAAAATCACTAACCAGAAAAACAAGAAATTCGTTTCAAGGATTAATTTTTATGTTTCTAATAAAATTAAATGCTTGTTAATTTAGATAGTTCAACTTAATTTGAAATGGTCACAGTCCACAAGAAATGATAATAACATTTTGAGTAAACAAAACATTGACTTTGTACAAAATCACCCAACATTCAGTATCCGTCATAACACACAACATGTGACTGCCTTGTATATCATAATACATATATATTACATGTAGTTTACGAATTTCAAGGATCTACATTTTATTAACAGAATAATTTTTAAAATATGATATAGACTGGGTAGCGCTCACTTATAAGTATATCACAAGAAATTCATTTGAAATAGTGGGTTTCATTGTGATGGCTGTCATTCCTAACATCCGTGCAATTTGTCAAACTTTCAACAAACTGTCAATATTTGCCCCGGGTTTAAAACTGTTAGCGCGTGATGCGCGTAACAAGATCCGAAACTTCATCTTAAAATAAGAGTTTTGTTTTTTATGTAAAATACAGACAATAGTTAAATTGGATATTTGCTTCAATCTATTCAATTCAGAGAGTGTACGGGATTAGCATAGTTTTACAATAATTTAAATTATTTATTTTAATGTAATTTAATGTTATTGTAATTCAATATTAAAAGCAATGTAGCAATACTTGTTGATCTATAATGTGCTTTCAACTATCAACTATCTAATAATGCCAAAATGTCTTGTTTTTCCTCAACAATTGTATTCAAAATATTTAGTTATGATATGTTTTTATGCCAATTAATGTATACATGTATCTTAATGGTACTTATGTTTAAGTGTATCCTTGTTCTTTAGCCTAGGGCCTTCATGGAAAAAGCTTATTTATAGGCGTAAACCCTATATTTGATATTCATGTGTGTTTATGTAATATTGTGTATTCAGTATTAATATTTCTATTATATAATCCTATTGTTTCTATGTGCTTACTAATGTTGTTCTGTATTTTATATGAATATATATACACTGAATAAAATAAAATCAAATCAATCGAACCTCTCTATCCCAATTAGATATTATAGGTTTAAATATAGTAATTTTGTTTATCATCAAAAATCATTCACCCGTAAAGACACTGGTAATTGTTGTAGATGTTTGCTGCAGTCTACCGCCAAATGACATGGGCTAATCGTGTGACCACCCTTTGCACGTATTTTAATGATACAACAATTGCCTACCACCTTACCCGGGGTAAGGGTGACCTTCAGCCCGAGAGGCTAGGGGATGTAAGTCAGAATAATCTGCGTTGTTATTATGAAAATATTCTAAGGGTATATTCTACTTCGTATTTTACATAAACGAATAGTGATTCCCTTTCATATATTTTGGTGAAAATTTGCTGAAAATCAATTTTGGCTTGTGTTTTGTGAACAAATGGGATTTTCTATATTTTTATGAACTCACATAATGACGCCATAATAACATGGAGACTGCTGGTCCTTATTTTGATATCAATGGATAGAGGAGACCCATATATGTCAAGGAGCAGATTGCAACAAACCTCTCTTCGGTAGACGTGTTACACAAAAATGCCTCCGGTAGTAAATATTACGTATTTCAAAACAAATTATCAAAGTACATGTATCCAAGACATTTCTGGCCAATTGCTTTTCAAGTGACAAAATAATTAGCCTTTTCTCATGGGATATACACATCTCTTGAAGATCATCAACTAAATAAAACTAGTTTCTATCTTGGGAATGTGTCATTAACGTTGGCTTGTCAAGTCATGAATGGTTACGTGTTTATAATGACTAAACAAGACAGTCACATTAACTAACGAGTTACAGTTTTGTCATCCTATAAAGAGACCATTGACGCCTGTAGGTACAAACTAAAACTATTAGACAGAGAAAGTAATCTAAGAAGAAATGTATGTATTTTAGGGAAGCTTTTGTTCTTCCTCTGTCACATTTGGATTCTTATCCCTACCTCGTATATGTACATATGATGATTAATTTGCTTTTGTTATAACAACATGTAATTTTCTTCGATGGGTAAATTAAATAAGGATACGCAAGTTGAGGAAAAGTGCACTGACAAACAGATTAGAGTTAGTATGAATAATATAATGTAGTTTCCATTAATGAGAAATACGTTCTTCAGATGTAAGGATCCAAATGGGTATAGCGTACCTTATATCTTCGCTTCGCCATTAGATGAATTTTCAAGAGCAGATCCTCCTGTAGCCCTGACTGAGGGATAACTAAGGTACAATGATATACATCTCATATGCGCAGAGAATTAGGCCGAAAAGGTTTACAGCATTTCGCATGCTACAAAGTGTCCTTTAAGATATTTTATGTCCACCAAGGTGTTTCCATGCGTGGAGTCTTTTGTTTAACCGTATAAAAATATATGAAAGTTAGACGTGGACATTGACCCTGCCACTTCCAGAGCAAGGATGAGCTGTCAAAATCTTGCTCAGGAGAATACACAGTGGGTGTCGGTTTTACTGTTGCTACCGTGTCGTTGATGGGATAAATTGTGAGTTTTATCGGCTGCTTAGATAATTCACAACATCAAATGAATTAGGGATTTTAAAAGTTACCAGAATTTTGCAGCATTTGTCCAAGAAGGAAGGCCAAGTATTGCTCCTGTCTGGATTATCCATCTAAGAAAACGAGTCATATTATTTGTCAGGAGCCTACTTGATCAATTTTTGCAGACATTTTGAAGCCATTTGAAAACATTCTGTGTATATACTCATTAATATAACAATGTGCGACTTATTTCTGTGACCTATTTCACCGGTTCAGTTTTTCACACTTTGTAGTAATATAGTAATAGCGACAATAATTTGATAAATTTCCACTCTGTGGAGGAAATGAAGTGAAACAGTGACCTGTTATTTTCCCATAACATGTGACACTAAAATTTTTCGCTCTCTCTCTACTGCATGTATAAATCATCACAATGGCTGTAACCTCCTTTTCTTTCAAAGCTATGCTTATTGACACACATGTATTCAATGCCTCATTTCAAATATATAGTTTTAGTTTTGGTTTTGGTTTTGGTCACGTGGTTTCCTATTGTCCTGCCTAACCACTTGAATCACAAGATATCGAACTCATTGTTTCTACCTTTTGTTTAAAACTAAACATTTGTGGCAGGTAGTTTCGGTTTTGGTTTCAGTTTCTTATAAGTGGTGTGACAAATAAAATTACAGGATTTTCGAGTTACCTGATCTAAGTATACAAAAGAAATGTTTAAATTTCGCAGTGCAATATTCACGAGCAGAGAAGTCGAACAAAGCAGTCTACATTTGAAAGCATTGATTTAGTTTGAAAGCATTGACAAGAGACTACGAAATCAGCCTAAGCTGATTTCACTGTGAAAATATATAGACCATCGAAATATTTGCATTCGACATTACAAAAGGGCAACTATTGTAATTGTATAGGTGCTATAAACAAAATCGATTCATGTCCTTAATCCCATGTACCAGAATCGATGGAAGGCCATTATATGACCTCTAATAACCTAATAACCTAATGACTTTTACTGAAGCAATTTTTACTGCAAAAAAGTAGAAGATAGAGGGGAGAAGAGATGTGTGATGTGTGTGTGTGTGTGTGTTTTTGGGGTGGAGGGCAAGGGGATATGGGCCGGGAGAGAGAGAAACATATGAGAGAGAGCATTGGAAGTGAAAGAGAAGGGGAGGAGAGCTCGAGATGAAGATATCGAATGTAGGGGAGGAGGAGGGGAAGGGGTAATTTAGGGAAGATGTGGTTATATAGGGAGGGAGCCCCCTCTTAAAGAGGTATGGGTTGTGCTTCCCGGGGATAATAAACTAATTCATAATCAAATCATCTCCATGCATCGTTTATGCTTCATACAAACAAACAAATCCCCCCACCCCACCCCATCCTTCAATATACGCGCATGTATATGATTTCTAGGCCTACATGTAGAACTCGTGAGTGTAATATGCCACCTACCGTCGACAGAGAGCATCAACTGTCGTCCGCGGGATAGATTTCCGATATCAATCATGATAATAATTATGTTAGCACAATAGGCTATTGTATACTTCTGGTTATATACCCTATACTGTGTCCTCCCAGCATAATAGTGTTATGATTACAGACCAGATCAGCTCTACTTTTTAATCCCTTGATTTTTGGTTTCTGAACAAAAGAGAAACCAAAACTATATATTTGAAATGAGGGTATGAAACATCATGCAATAGTACAAAAATCAATATTTCACATGATATCTTGTAAGATATACACCAATCCGAGAAGCGTTTACTGTATTTGGCCCTCTATTGACGGTAACACAGATGTACCAGAGCGGGAGATTTAATTCGTAATTCAATACTTATGATCGTGTATTGAATATCACTGTTGTGTACAATTCCCGGATACAATTCTGTGTAGCACGCAATAAATAATGGGTGGAAGGTGGAACCCCCGACCTCGGGACACCGCAGTTTTACATCGGGGACACCGCAGTAATGGCGAAGTCGGATTGGTGTATACTATGTATAGTACGTAGTTTATTTCTAATCATTCAACCTTCTGAGCGCTGCAGTAATAAGACTAATAATTTCATATATTTTTATAAAACTCAAATATCATTTGCGTTCTTGAACAGGATGACTTGGACAAACGATACTTCAATATTTTCCGTGCAACGTGAAAGGTCCTTGGAAATGTGCATAATCATGTTTTTAGTCTAATATCATTAACAAAACCATAGGCTTTTTTTAATTCCCACAATTTAATATAGTGATGACCGTAGACGAAGATTTTGTTTCGTTAAAATGATGTCTCCATATAAAATTAAAACAGTTTTGAATTATGCTTAAACCACTAGCACAGTTTGGGTATGATTTATGGTTTAAATGTCTTACGTGAACTCGGTTTCATTCTTTAACATGCTTTCTGCGCATTTTTACACACGCAGCTTTTATTTTACGAGGTGCACCAAAATGTGTTCAGTAGAAAGATTGCAACAAAATAACTTGACTTACAAAGATGAGTCAACAAATGTAAACAGAGCTTCGAACGGTCAGAGAGAGACAGGGCATCCATAAGCGTAGGCTAAGTAGGTAAAATAAATAATGCATTGTTCACATATCTGTATCTCTTGATTTGTCGAGGATATATTGCAAAACATACATATCTTGTTTTGTAATACAATAAAATATGCATTGGAAAATGTATTGCGGAAAACATTCTTCAGCAACTATATAGTGCATATTTTAAAGTGAATTTTCACAAATTGAGTATTTTCGTTTTTTGTAATACATCATTATATTGGAACATCTTTAAGACATTGTGTTAAGATTAACATCGGGTTTTTTTATTCATTTAAATCAAGCAAGTAAGCAAATAAATCTGAGATTTCTATTTTCATTTGTGAATTTACCAGCACAAAAGCAAATCTACTTCAGACGCCGATAAAACGTCAGCACACAAATTAAACATCCAATTAGCCAAGAATAAAAGCGTGTCAAGAAAGGACTGTCGATGTCCATCACTGCAAAGAAAATCACAGGTAAACCTTTCTAGCCAAAATTGATTCCTGATATTAAGTGCTAAAGCTTGTGAACAGATGGCAATTGTCAAATAGACTGATAAACGTCTATTAATCCTCTGTCACAGGCAAATCTAACAATTCCATTGAATATGCCGGCTACTCAAGTTATGCATAGACAAAGATTATACGTGCTTTGAACACCTCACTCAGTACATTGCATCGTAAATCGCAATTAAGAAATCAAATTAGGTCTAAAAGATGTGTATCTTATTATTAGCCTTCTCCAAGATTTTGTAACTGTGCGTGCCACATTAAAGGTGAGAGTAATTTCTTCAAAATCAGGTTATGTACCTTCATTAACCACATAGGCAGTTTTGCTTGAAGCCACGATTCTTATTTTACAGAATTTAGGATATTATGGGAAATTAGAATTTCATCATTGCAATTGCATCAATGGGTAACTTGTCTTTGAACATTTCAACTAACCAGGAATTTCCGTATAAAGTGACGAAAGTCATTTTGAAAGAAGCACACAATTCCGGGAAATCATTTCCTTTCCACATATCCCCGCAAAAAGTTGTACAATACAGCTAAAAGCTGCAAAACCTATTCTATCGTTGAATACCGTAAAATGGGGTAACTTCGGTCAGCGGGGTAACTTTGGTCGGTCAAATATATTTTTTTAAATGGTCATATTTTCTTACAGCAATATTGTTTTTAGTCATATTTGGTGTCAATTTGTTAAGAAATATGTTTGGAAGAAATAATAGTCGCTCATGTGTAATTTCCTTGAAATTTACGAAAAAAGCGGGATTTTGACCAAAAATTAGCATTTTTTTTACATTTTTTTCAGAAAAAATACCAATCGATATTTGTGAGCAAGGATGTGTGTTTGATTAATTTTGCAAGGTTTCAAATGTCACAAATAACAACAACTTGCCCATATTCAGCGAAGATCAATTTTTTTGATTTTTTTCCTTCATGGAATGTAATACTGTGACCAAAGTTGCCCCAAAGGCGGGGTAACTTTGGTCAGGTCATTTTGAACCCCAAGGGCACCCTTACAAAATTATTAAAAATCTTTTTTACAACTTCAAGTTGTAGAAGGAACCCTAATGTCACAAAAAGAGTTAATTAGAAATATAATTGGTTTTGTTTGGAAGCAGTGGTTTAAAAACTCTGAAAAATGCCCAAAGTTACCCCATTTTACGGTATAAGACATTTTACGAAGTGTTTTCATTGTACATATTTACGGGTGTCTTGGTTTGGATCAGCACTTCGCCACATTTATCCAAAAGTTATTTTGTAACTTAGAAATAATGTAGGTTTTTGGAATATCTACAGCTTGTTAAATAAACACAAATCGTGAAGCATTGCGGTTATTTTTTATGACAACAGAATAAGTCTCGTTATTCTGTTGAGCCCGCTATTGTAACAGGAATCTTAATCATTACATGAATACCCTGGTTTTGGGAAATATTACGGATTGCAACATTATTGTAGAGTACATTTGGCTTAAATATAATCTTCAAGCGACCTACCTATACGAGTTGGGTGTTTTTGTATTCAACAAACTTATGTATAAAGAATACATAAAAGCATGTAAAGTTGATTGTGATTATTTGCCTACTCCAGTTTAATAGGAGATGAATTTGAAATTGCCTTACATCATGTATCGTGTTATGGCTCGTGCATAGCTGTTGTATTTGACAATTTTCGGGTTTTTTAGTATTATTGCGCAAACGATACTTCAATATTTTCTGCGCAACGTGAAAGGTCTTTTGAAATGTGCCATAATCATGTTTTAGTCTAATATCATTAACAAAACCATAGTGATGACCATAGACCACGAGATTTTGCTTTGCTTCATGAAAATGATGGCTCCATATAAAATTGAATAAATTTTGAATTGTGCTTAAACCACTAGCCCAGGTTGGACACGATTTATAGTTTTAATAACTTAGGTAAACTCGGTTTCATTCTTTAACATGATTCTGCCCAATTTACTCGCGCAGCCTTTATTTTACGAGGTACAACAAACTGTTTCCAGTGGAAAATTGCAACAAAATAGCTTGACTTACAAATATGAGTTAACAAATGTAAACAGAGCTTCGAACGGTCAGAGACAGACATGGCATCCATAAGCGTAGACTAAGTAGGTAAAATAAATAATGCATTGTTCACATATCTGTATCTCTTGATTTGTCGAGGATATATTGCAAAACATACATATCTTGTTTTGTAAAACAATAAAATATGCATTGGAAAATGTGTTGCAGAAAACATTCTTCGGCAACTATATAGTGCACATTTTAAAGTGAATTTTCACAAATTGAGTATTTTCGTTTTGGTAATACATCATTATATTGGAACATCTTTAAGACATTGTGTTAAGATTAACATCGGTTTTTTTTAATTCCTTTAAATCAAGCAAGTAAGCAAATAAACCTGAGATTTCTATTTTCATTTGTACATTTACCAGCACAAAGTAAGTCTACTTCAGACGCCGATAAAACGTCAGCACACAAATTAAACATCCAATTAGCCAAGAATAAAAGCGTGTCAAAAGGGGCTGTCGATGTCCATCACTGCAAAGAAAATCACAGGTAAACCTTTCTAGCCAAAATAGGTTCCCGATATTAAGTGCTAAAGCTTGTGAACAGATGGCAATTGTCAAATAGACTGATAAACGTCTATTCATCCTCTGTCACAGGCAAATCTAACAATTGCATTGAATATACCGGCTACTATGTATCAGTCGAAGTTTGTCTGGCTGAGCACTTTTAAATAGGAAAGAGGTGATTGAAAGTGGTGAGGTGGTGAGCGTTTTGTGTTAGAACTCAAGGACATTTATTTTGCTATGGAAGGACGATTTCCAACATGACTTCAACCTAAGTTAAGGCTGGTCAACTTACATTTTCATCCTATAATCTTCAAATCTTCAATCGCGATCGTAATGTACATATTGTTTTCATAGTCTTATCATCCTTCGTTTTTAAATTTACAATGTAATGTGAGGTTTGCGGGTTTGCATTGATGAAATTTATCATCATTGCCATATGTACGTATAGCTGCATCCTTTACTAATAAAAGATAAAAGAATGTTAGCTCTTTATCATATAAATTTTAGATCAAAGTATTTTATCAGTTGTATAGCATATGACCGTAACAAATCATATAAGCAAGGATATTATTGTCCAAAATAATACAGGTAGAGTTGCAGAAAGTGAATAGGATGATACATTTTTTGTATAAAGGTATATTACTCAAGTCAGCAGCATGCATGACTTAACTAGTGAGTTAAAGTTACGGTCTATGTGGTGAGATTATGCCTTCTTTTAACAAGAATAGATTCCAATACATCAGTGTTCTGATCACGTCGTGGAATATCTTTTCATCCATTCATTCGTATCGGCCCTATGGACAGAAGACGTGATTGCATGCACTGTAGTGATGAACGTACCCCAGCATTACCTAGCGTAGGTGAAGTCAAATTTGAGGCGTAAACGTAAAATGTTTTTATAGTTCCAAAGTTAATCTTAATACCACGTAGCCTCATAGAAGACCAACTGATGTAAGGATAGCGCAAATTGGATTCTTATGCAAGTTATGCATAGACAAAGATTATACGTGCTTTGAACACCTCACTCAGTACATTGCATCGTAAATCGCAATTAAGAAATCAAATTAGGTCTAAAAGATGTGTATCTTATTATTAGCCTTCTTCAAGATTTGTAACTGTGCGTGCCGCATTAAAGGTGAGAGTAATTTCTTCAAAATCAGGTTATGTACCTTCATTAACCACATAGGCAGTTTTGCTTGAAGCCACGATTCTTATTTACAGAATTTAGGATATTATGGGAAATTAGAATTTCACCATTGCAATTGCATCAATGGGTAACTTGTCTTTGAACATTTCAACTAACCAGGAATTTCCGTATAAAGTGACAAAAGTCATTTTGAAAGAAGCACACAACTCCGGGAAATCATTTCCTTTCCACATATCCCCGCAAAAAGTTGTACAATACAGCTAAAAGCTACAAAACCTATTCTATCGTTGAATATAAGACATTTTACGAAGTGTTTTCATTGTACATATTTAAGGGTGCCTTGGTTTGGATCAGCACTTCGCCACATTTATCCAAAAGTTATTTTGTAACTTAGAAATAATGTAGGTTTTTGGAATATCTACAGCTTGTTAAATAAACACAACTCGTGTAGCATTGCGGTTATTTTTATGACAACAGAATAAGTCTTGTTATTCTGTTGAGCCCGCTATTGTAACAGGAATCTTAATCATTACATGAATACCCTGGTTTTGGGAAATATTACGGATTGCAACATTATCGTAGAGTACACTTGGCTTAAATATAATCTTCAAGCGACCTACTTATACGAGTTGGGTGCTTTTGTATTCAACAAACTTATGTATAAAGAATACATAAAAGCATGTAAAGTTGATTGTGATTATTTGCCTACTCCAGTTTAGTAGGAGATATAAAGTGATGAATTTGAAATTGTCTTACGTCACGTATTGTGTTATGGCTCGTGCATAGCTGTTGTATTTGACAATTTTCGGGTTTTTTTTAGTATTTTTGGTGCAAACGCTGTTTTCGTCGATGCTTAGTCAGCTATGGAATATGGTGAGAGTGGTCGAGCTTTCGTCCGATATGTCTCTGACTTCATCAGGACTGAAAGGAACCGGCTCACAGGGACCGACTGCAACGGTAATGTCATAATAAACGATGTACTCATAGAAATACTACAACTTATTATGAATTCCCATCAAGAAAGCTTATCTACTTATCCTTGACTAAGAATGTAGAAAATCACTAATTGCAAGTCTTTTCAAGGATTTGTTTTAACCTATGTAAGGATGTGTTATTTTTTCTCTTTCGACCGATTTCAAATGATCACAGTCCTTAAAAAACCAATAACAGTTTACTAAGTAGTAAACAAAACATTTTACTTTCCACAAGTAAACCAACATGCGTGATGACATTCACAATTTCACATAGTGACTGTATTTTGGTAAGAAGGGTAGACCCGTATATTTGTCAAGAATCTACATTTGATTAAAAGAAGAATTGTCAAAATATGATATAGCCTGGATAGCGCTCACTTCAAAGAAGTTCGTTTGAAACAGTGGGCTTTATTGTGATGCCTGTCATTCCTAGCATCCGTGCAATTTGTCAAACTTTCAACAAACTACCAATGTTTTGCCCCAGGTTTAACCCATGTTAACGAATGATGCAATGAACAAAACAAGATTTAAAAAGTCGTCTTAAAATTGACATTTGCTCTTTATGCAAAATAAAGACAATCGTTAAATTAGACAGTTGCTTCTCTTTATTGATACAGTGCACAGGATTAGCATAGTCTTGACATAACTTAGATTATTTATTTAAACCTTAATCCACTAATAAACATTATTCTGTTAAACCAGTAAGATACATTTATGTAGCAAGTAAAACGTCACTGTTTTCTTATCTACCATACAAAAGTCACGTTGATGTATCCTACAATGTATAAATCTTTGCTTTTGTTATGTGCTTTTTTATCCTCGGGTTATTCGTGTTGTTTTTGTAACGCTTCAGTCAGAGGGGAAAGCACGGAAATCTAATTCATTGTATAAAGGTAAAAACCTCGGCACCCGGAAAAAGACATTCTGTTGATTGATGTCATGAAGAGAACATTTTAAGACATTATAATTTGACCATATAGTTTCAATGTTCATGATGACACATGATATCAATGACAATAATGACACATCAGTTGAAATCATATTTACGTCAGAATACTCCTATTAACTTGTTGCAAATTCATGCAGCAGGTTGCACCTTATTTTGGTTGTAATTGAATATTAAAAGCGACGTAGCAAAATTATACTTGTTGATCTGTAATGTGCTTTCCACTATCTAATAATACAAGGTTCAGGCAATAAGGTTACCTTTTGTATTTGACAAGGAAGAATTCCTTTAAGCAGTTGGCAAAGGTTGCGCATGAACAAAGGAAGGTTTGCTTCAAGGAAGACGAGTTGAAAGAATTTGCAAAAAAGTACACAAAGCTACAGAAAGTTAAGATTTGCAAGAGTGCTAAGAAATGTTTTTCTCGTCTATACCCTACCGATATACAAGGTGATATTACGAGCGTACATTTTCCAGAAGCGTTTTTGGAACTGAAATAAATAGAAACATGGAACAAAGCTATGTGTCAATTAGATAAATTTCAATCCATCAAGTTTGTTGATCACTCAAAGACATTAATTACAATCACCAGCGTTTCTTGTAAACATATGCCAAAATGTAAAACGGTTTATCTTATGCCAAATTTGGGATATGCATTCAGAGCAGAAATTTCTGCGCATTATGACACCTCATTATTTTGTTGCAATGGTTCCAATATTGATATCGCAGCATACATTTAAACTAGCGCAAAACAAGCCTTGCAGCAAAGTTCTATTGCCTTGTATTCAGTATCCATTGAAGGAAATCTGTTCGGCTCGCATTCAATTATTCTTTTTTGTTTCATACATTTGAAGGGGGTCAAAACATGCGATAATCAATAACAATTGTCATTATTTACATCAGTGATGGTCATTATTCATTTAATGTCAAATTGAAACATGAAAATTTCAATAGTTTTTTATGACCCACATTGAACAAGGTCCTTACGATTGCAAGTTGTCCTGTCAGTATTTTTTCGACTCAACATTTCCTGATAGGCAGATATTACCTGATGTAACCCTTGGTCTTCCACTTCTTGTAATTTTATTGTTCACAGAAAATATTGAACTTGTCATGTTTCAATATGTGATTAAAATAAACAATGGCCACTTGTGTGAATAATGACAATTTTTATTGATTATCCTATGTTTTGAACTCCTCCAAATTCATGAAACAAAATGAATAATCCAGCATGTCCAAGGAGAGCCGAAAACATTTCCTTCCATGGAAATACAGGCCAATAGGATTTCACTGCAACCTTTAAATCTTGGGTCGTGTCATTTAAATGTACGCTGTGATATTAAACATTACAGGTTGATCTCGATAACTTTTCAGTCTTTGCGGACTTAGCATTTTTTCCTATCTTCTGATACACTTCTGATCCCCGGTTCTGGTGATACATGAAATTGTGATATAGCCCTCAGTCGCCGCAACAGCTTGTAAAGATATATCTATATAGGAGGCCTTACGATCCCTCCGTTTTGGAACTGTAACCATGGTAGGTCTAACTCTTATTTCAAATCCTAACCCCAAAACATATTTCTAACTCTAATAGAAAATCCTAACCCTAATACGTATACCCTATTTTGTAACCCCAAATCAAAATTCTAAATTATACACCTAAAGACCTCTAAAAACGGGGAAGCCATGTTAACGCTTGCTCTACAGAGTCTAAGTATTTATAAATGAAATTCTATCGAGAACGCCCATTAAAGTAATTTCTAATCCCACCGATTGATCATAACTGAAAAAAAAATATGAATCCATAAATTCCACAGTCTTAGGTGTCATCTGAAATTTATAAAAGGGATACAGAGCAGAATTTAAAAGCCAAAAAAATCGGCAATAACCCCGGGGCAATAACGAGACACGAACTCTAGACCTCGTGATCACAAGTCAGTAACCTAACCACTACACTGTAGCAGAACTGTTGGTAGTCATGCGAATTTATTTATAATAAGGATAACAATAATTAATGACGCAATAACGGTCTACCAACATAATCACTTCAAAAGGTAATATCTATTTATTTTACACCATGGTAGACCGTACTAATTTGGCTTATGGAGAAATAATTACCTATATACATACCGCAGACACAAAGATGTGTAATGTAACCGTGCATATTTTTTTTTTAAAGTGAGATAAATGCAGCAAAATAGGAAAAAACCATGGGTTTTAACACAATACAGTAGCATGGACAGAGCATTAAATACACTGAAATCGATTGCGATTATAAGCTTCCCCAGTGGCTCATGGTTAGTTCACCCGCTTCTCACACGAAGATCATAAGTTCGAATCCATGTAATGCTGTTATTTTTTTTTTATTTTTTCTCTTTTATTTATTTTTCTTACTCCGTTACTTCAATTGAGGTAGACCGCATTCTTTAAAATTATAAAACAAAACAAGTATGCACGGGTTTATTTTTTTTTTCTAATCAAGAGATGTTGCGTTTACTTTTATTTTCTTCTATGGAGTAATTGTTGGTGAAAACAATAATTCACACATTTCCAATTTACCTTTTTGACAGTTACAGTCATGAATAGTAAACTTTGACAGGGCACAAAATATGGTTTTATGATTTTAAAGTGACCAGTCTCTAAATTTCGAAATTAATGATAGAAACTTCCACGGTTTCAAATTTGGTATCAATTATTCCTTCCTTCATTCATTCATTCATTTATTTATTTATTTATCTATTTATTTATTTTTCACTCATTATAACAAAAATTATCTTATTTACTTTGTGTGTACAAATGTGTTAGAACACTTATGGAAAAACGTACACTATGTTATGGCCTTTTTTCCGTAATTTTTAACGTGATGAAATGAAGGTTTCTTTGGTGTCAAGTCTATATTTTTTTCAAAACACCTCAATCCTCCCCCTTCCCCACCAATCAATGTTGATGTCACTATACTAGGCGCGCGTGACCAAAAAAGTAGGACTCAACATTGATCGGAGGAGGGGGACTCAACATTGATCGGGGAGGGGGGGCTTATCTTGGCACTCACATAACATTATTTGATTTTCCACCACATTATATAAGGGTATGGCCACTTCATGTATTCTACAGTGCGTTATGTGCATAGCATAGTCTATAAGTTGCTTAAAATGACGCTGTATTTCCAAAGAGTAGTGATTTAGTCGTCAGAAATACATGACATTTGTTTGAAATGATTTGTTTGAACATATTTACAGCATTAATCCCAAACCTTAACCATAATACGTATACCGTATTTTGTAACCCAAATCAAATTCTAAGACTTCTCCAAACGTATACCGGCCCATTTCATCTGCTGCCGAATTTGGCACCTTACTTGGTCCGGAGACTAAGTCCCAGACCCCAGGCTGCTTGGATAGCAATGTTAACGCTTGCTCCACGGAGTCTAAGTTTTAAAGACTGAAATTCTATCGTGATCGACCAGTAATGGTGCGTTATGTGCATAGCATGGTCTATAAGTTGCTTAAAATGACGCTGTATTTCCAAAGAGTAGTGATTTAGTCGTCAGAAATACATGACATTTGTTTGAAATGATTTAATGTTCATGATATGACTCCTTGATATTGACAACGATGACACATCAGTTGAAATCACCTTTTACGTGAACATATTTACAGCATTAATCCCAAACCTTAACCATAATACGTATACCGTATTTTGTAACCCAAATCAAATTCTAAGACTTCTCCAAACGTATACCGGCCTATTTCATCTGCTGCCGAATTTGGCACCTTACTTGGTCCGGAGACTAAGTCCCAGACCCCAGGCTGCTTGGGTAGCAATGTTAACGCTTGCTCCACGGAGTCTAAGTTTTAAAGACTGAAATTCTATCGTGATCGACCAGTAATGGAAGGAGTACAAATGCTTTGTTGTAGCATCATGGGGCTTGCATTTGTCAGCACAATTTCCTTGTGTGTGTGTGGGGGGGGGGGCAGGGAGGGAGTTAGGGGAATTGATAATCGATTATCAATAATCGATAATCGATCAATCAAGTATCAATATTAATCGATGTTGATAACTTAAATGCAACGACATACTGGAAAATGAAATGGCTAATAGCTAGGTTGGTTGTATATGGGGGAGGGGTAGAGGAGAATCAAATGATTATTGATTATTGATAAAGAATTGGTTATCGATTATCAAAAATCAATATCGCAAATCAATAGGCCAAAAAAACACGTTAATATATATGCCAAAGAGAAATCGGTTAGGCCTATATATATGCCAAAATGAAATCGGTCAGAAATGATGACCGCGTGTAGGCCTATTTGTAGGTAGGGAGGGGGAGATTGGCATTCAAATAATTATTAATAGATGATAATAGTTATTAGGCAATAAACCAAAAATCACTTGTCAAAGAATGGTCATAGAATGTAATATTTGGATTCCTAATATTATACGAACCATACAGTAAGTAGTTTTGAAATATTATTTTCTTAGAAGTGCTGGAAAGCGACTTTTTCGAACGTTTCTATGCATATTATATTTTATGTATATACTCGAACGAAAATAAGTTGTTTCCATTTGTGATTTCAACAGCTTAAAATTCGCATTTGTTTAAAATTCAATTGAAATATTTTGTTCCGAATTGCAAAATCTGACTTCGTATAAAACACTATGGCCCACAAGAGCCTCATCCCAATGACATAGTCCAATAACCTCAATTACATAATCATAGTGCAAAATTTGACCTCAAGTTGCAGAATATGAGTTTTTGTACCCAAATCTTCTAAGGTCATTCAATGAATGTACAAATGTGTTGGGGTTTAAGAACTGTTCCCCTGATAGATGAGCATGCTGTGGATCCTAGTATGGCGATTTTGATCATGGTCATTGTCAAACTTTATTAACTCAGTCAACATACTCAGGGACATTCCTGATCTCCTATTATGAAAGTCATAAGAGTTTCATATTTCACAAACGAATCAAAACAAAAATATCTTTAAAAAAATGGTCGTTTTTGCAATAAAAATCACAAAACTGCATTTTTCTCAAATTTCTTAAAATCGTTTTTCAAATTCCTATAATATGCTTGATAAGATTTAAAAAAAATAAAACAAAAAAATAAAAGCGGAAACATATCACACAAAATGTATGAATGTAGGCAAATAGGCTGTCACCGTCCGGTGCGTTATGTGCATAGCATGGTCTATAAGTTGCTTAAAATGACGCTGTATTTCCAAAGAGTAGTGATTTAGTCGTCAGAAATACATGACATTTGTTTGAAATGATTTGTTTGAACATATTTACAGCATTAATCCCAAACCTTAACCATAATACGTATACCGTATTTTGTAACCCAAATCAAATTCTAAGACTTCTCCAAACGTATACCGGCCTATTTCATCTGCTGCCGAATTTGGCACCTTACTTGGTCCGGAGACTAAGTCCCAGACCCCAGGCTGCTTGGGTAGCAATGTTAACGCTTGCTCCACGGAGTCTAAGTTTTAAAGACTGAAATTCTATCGTGATCGACCAGTAATGATTGGGACCATTGCAACAAATGAGGTGTCATAATGCGCAGAAATAAATTCTGCTTCGAATGCATAAGACAAACCGTTTTGGAGTAATGGTCTTTCATTGGGGGTAATTACTTTTTGGTATGTGTTTACATACTGCAGTTCATTGTTTAGAAGTAGTCAAGCAGTCAAGTTAGCTCAGTCGATAAGGCGTTCGACTATGGTGCGAGAGGTGCGGGTTTGAACCCTGGCGGTGCTTAGTACGCTCTCGTGGTAAAAATTGAGTTAGCTTGAAATTCCCTGAACAAGAAACTTACTGCTAATTTGTCTCGATGCGAGCGAAACTCGGAGCTGATCCTGGTTGCGAAGGTTATTTGTGGAATGTCTAGGGTGTGCGCTCTTGAAGCAGCAAAGTCCCTGAATTGTTGTTTAATGGTTTATGGAATGATGTGGGGCCGTAGTAAAAATAAAAACAATTTGCAAAGGTTTTGAGATATAACACCCCGTATA